>NC_085136.1:53708711-53861908 GCF_035046485.1 Aedes albopictus
ACATCGACGCTGCTTCGCTGCTACATATAATCACAGAGAACAGACGTTTAAGCTCGAACAAAAATACGTCGAAATCGTGTGTAAAGGATTTAAGTGTACCTCAACGCCACCAACGGAGACTGCCCCACATAAAAAGTCGATTTGACCCCACGATGGCAGTGTTCATCGTTAAAATACACTAGCCCACAAAGCGACACGAGCGCCAAACGACCAAAAACGGCGAGCACTGGAAACAAATATGACAACACAACAATGTAAATGATGGGACGCTAGCGCCGCGCAACGGGAGCATAACCACATACTCTGAAATGACCGTTACAAAGTTTTACACAAGGCAGAAAGCGAAGTTAGACGTCTGTTCTCTGTGGCTGAATTATCCGCCAGGTTTTTCACTGTCTTGCACCAAACAAACGTTCTTTGCAAAAGTCTTCACAAAACCACAGACAAACAGACGTAACACTTGCGAAATTTCCATCGACCACGCTTTTAACGATCATTTTAAATTTTCATAGTTGTGGCTTTCACAACCAGAGGCGCGCGCATCGTTTTTCTATGTGTATGACGTTTCGCACTAGCGCCATCCACAGAGAACAGACGACCAAGCTCATGTAGTGCAGTTGTGTAAAGCATTGCAACGGTTGTTTTGAAATAACTGGGAATGTGGCCATTACGCGGCGCTGTCAAATTTCGAATCGGGCTACAAATTTGCCGTTGTTTTACCTTTTGGCGCTAGTGTCACCAAGTGTGCACGCTAGTATAGTTCCACAAAGAAAATGTGTTGGTTTTACTTTGAAAACAATTATTGAATTCTTGTTCAACTTGTTTCTCATTGAAAATAATGAAACTAATTATCAATGGGTTGCTCAAATTTTGTAGTTGGATTAGTGAAATAATCATAAACATCTTGTTATTTAAGCAAATACAGCTCAGAATCTGAGTAGGAAAAGTTAAAGGTGCGCTAGTGAAATATTTCTTCAGAATGCGCCATCATGGTGTCGAAACTAGTTTTTGAGTGGGAAAGTCACCGTCGATGTCGCTACTGAGCTTGTTTTTTCTTTACACAAGATTTTCAAGCAATTTTATTCGAGCATGTTCGTCTGTTCTCTGTGATATAGTCCCACCGAGAGAATGTATTGTATTTACTTGGAAAACAATAATTGTATTGTTGTTTAACTTATTTCTAATTCAAAGCGATGAAACAAATTATCAATGGGACGCCCAAATTTTGTAGTTGAAGCACAGAGAACAGACGAACATGCTCGAACAAAATTGCTTGAAAATCTTGTGTAAAGAAAAAACAAGCTCAGTAGCGACATCGACGGTGACTTTCCCACTCAAAAACTAGTTTCGACACCATGATGGCGCATTCTGAAGAAATATTTCACTAGCGCACCTTTAAATTTTCCTACTCAGATTCTGAGCTATATTTGCTTAAATAATAAGATGTTTATGATTATTTCACTAATCCAGCAACAAAATTTGAGCAACCCATTGATAATTAGTTTCAATATTTTCAATAAGAAACAAGTTGAACAAGAATTCAATTAATGTTTTCCAAGTAAAACCAACACATTCTCTTGGTGGAACTATACTAGGGTGCACACTTGGTGACACTAGCGCGAAAAAGTAAAACAACGGCAAATTTGTACCCCGATTCGAAATTTGACAGCGCCGCGTAATGGCCACATTCCCAGTTATTTCAAAACAACCGTTGCAATGCTTTACACAACTGCACTACATGAGCTTGGACGTCTGTTCTCTGTGGTTGAAGTACACACCAAATTTTTTTCGCTGAAAATCAGCAAAGTTTTGCTGAATTTTGCCGAGCTGAAATTTCAGCAATCCGTTCAGCAATAAAAAATGCTGAAATTTTCAGCAATCTCGGATGTCATCGTAAATGTCAAAAGTTTACTGGAAATTCAGCAATTTTTTGAGGATTGCTGAAAGTTCAGTGAATTCGTCCGGCGTGAGATTTGCCTGCACATTGCTGATGGATTTCAGTAAATTGAATCGAAATTAAAAAAATGACTGTTTTATCTAAAATCAACTGGATAAAAAGGCATAAACTTGCTCCAGGAATTCCTCCCAAAACTCTTCTACAGATTTATACAGGAATTCTTCAAGGGATTGCTCCTAGAATTTATCCAAGAATTTCTCCAGGGATTACACCAGAAATTTGATCAGAAGTTCCTCCATGCTTACTTTCAGGAATCTCTGAAGAGATTTTTCCAGAAATTGCTTCGGGGTTTCCTCCAGGAATTCCTTCAGAACTGTAAGAACTCCTCCAAGGATGTCTTCAGAAGATTTCCTGTAGGAATTCCTTACGAGATTTTTTTCTGAAATTTTTCTCGTATTTCTTTTCAGATTTTTTTCAGAATTTTTTCCAGCAACTCCTCCCAGAATTCCTCTCGAGATTTCTCCAGGAATTTTTCCAGGTATTGCTCCAAGAATTTCTCCAGGTATACTTTCAGAAATTCCTCCAGGGATTACTCAGTGAATACCCAAAGAGATTTCTTCAGTCTCAGTGGTCTCAGTTTCTCTTCAAAAATTCATTGAGGAGTTCCTTCAGAAGTTTAATAAAATCTTCAATCACCTTTTTCAGGGATGTACCCAAGATTTTTTCCAGGATCATCAGGTATTTTTTTTAATTGCTCCAAGAATTTCTGAAAAAAAATCTTCAGCGACTTGTATTAGAAGATAATAAAAAAATAAAAGAAATCAGGAAATTATCCAGGGATTCTTGGACAACCAAGAACTTCCGCGAGTAGTGGCCTTAAGATCTACAAGCGTAATTGGTGGATTGTAGTTACATTACTAATACGGTGTAACATATTACATGTCCATAGAGCATAGTTCTGAAGAGATGTTGTTTTCAAGAATATTCTAGGGCATCCAAGAACTTCCGCGAATAAAGGCCTTCAGATCTACAAGCGTAATCGATAGATTGTAGCCACATTACTGATACGGTGCAACATCCTGCAGGTACTTAGAGTATAATTCTGTAGCGACGTAGTTTTCAAATATATTCTAGGACCTCCAAGAATTTCCGAGAGTATAGGCCTGAAAATCTACGAGCGTCATTAATTAATTTGTGCTATACCGATGATGCGGTGTAACATCCTACAGATCCATGGAGCATAGTCTGTAGAATACTACTTCCCAAATATGCTCTAGGTCATCCAAGAATTTCCGCGAATAAAGAATTCAAGATCTACAAGCGTAATAAATGGATTTTTGTTATATTACTGATACGGCGTAGCATCCTACAGGTCCATGGAGCATAGCTCTGAATAGATGTTGCTTTCAAGGTTATTGTAGGGCATCCAAGAATCGCGAGTAGTGGCCGCAAGATCTACAAGCGTAATCGATGGATTGTTGTTACATTACTGATACAGTGCAACATCCTACAGGTCTTTAGAACATAGTTCTGTAGAGACGTACTTTTTCAAGATAGGTCATCCAAGAACTTCCACGGATTAAGGCCTTCAGATCATAATCAAGCATAATCATTAGATTATTGTATTATTACTGATGCTGTACAACATCCTACAAGTCCATGGAGCATGGTTCTGCAGAGAAGTTATTTTCAAAGATGATCTAGTGCTATCAAGAACTTCTGCGAGTAAAGGCCTCAAGATCTATAAACAAAATCAATGGGTAAATTGTTGCATTACTGATGATGAACTACTATCAAAAAAAAAAACTAGGTCATCCAAGAACTTCTGCAAGTGAAAGCCTTAACGTCTACAAGTATTAAAATGAAATGTTGTTACATAACTGATGCGGTGAAACATCCTACAGGTCCTTGGCGCATGGTTCCGTTTACGTGTTCTAGGTCATCCAGAACTTCCGCAAGTAAAGGCCTGAATCAACTAGCGTAATTAATCAATTGCTTTTACATTACTTATACGGTGTCACATCATACAGATTTATGGAGCACGGTTCTAAAGAGAAGTTATATTCAAAGATTTTCTTCTTCAGAAATCTTTCGCGAGTAAAGGCCTTAAGATCAATAAGCATAATCAATGGACTTTTGTTGCATTACTGATGCGGTGCAACGTCCTACAGGTCCATGGAAGATAGATCTGTAGTGTCTTGATTTCCAAGAATGCTTTAGGGCTTCCAAGTACTCTTGCGTATATAGATCTTAACAAACAACTATCGACGATAACATCACGCTTGTGATGTATGTAATAAACGTTATTTTTTAATCACGGATTATCACTGCACGATATGCTGCAGGCAGGCCCGGATTAAGGATTGTGGGGGCCCGGGGCCAGAGCGGATGTGGAGGCCCCTATGAGGTACAAATGCCATCAGCAAATAAGCTATTCTTTGTTTTTGTTTATGTTTAGCAAGCAAAAAGGATTTTGTGGGAGCCCCTAAAATGTGAGGGCCCCTAAAATGTGGGGGCCCGGGGCCCTGGCCCCACACCCCCCCCCCCCCCCTTAGATCCGGCCCTGGCTGCAGGCATTGGGATTGAAATTTCAAACATTTGCATTATGACAAACAATTGGACCGCAATTACAGATGTAGTATTGCAACAATGCATTTGGAGATTTCTTATGCAGGTAACGTTATTTTCGGGCGAGTGAGTTTTTGGCGAAAGAAATTCGAGCGTTTATTATTCAGGTATCCATACATTGACCTTGTAGATCTTAAGGTCTCTACTCGCGTAAGTTCTTGGAGGACTTAGACTATCTTTAGAGATTTGTTCTCTTCAGCTCAATACTCCATGGTCTTGTATGATCTTGCACCGTTTAAGTAATGTAACAACAATCCTTTGATTACGCTTGTAGATCTTAAGGTTTTTACTCATGGAAGTTCTTGGAGTACCTAGAAGATGTTTGGCAATTATTTTTCAACAGAACTATGCTCCCTGGACCTTTAGGACGCTACACAGTATCAGTAATGTGGCAATAAACCATTGATAACGTTTCTAGATCTTCAGGTCTTTACTCGCCAATCGCCCATTCACCCGAAAAGACCATTCGCACGAAAGACCATTCGCCCGAAAGTCATCCGCCGATTCCATGCAATTCCTTAGAACAAGTTTTTTTCTGGTTTGCCATGATGAAAGTATAAGGACAGACCCATTGTGTACCTAGTATCCGACCAATCGCAAGAACAGCTGGACTAGCGCCAATAATAATCATATTAGCTTTGTTTGAAAGAACGACCTATGTTTTGAAGAAGGCCTAATTCGGCACCAACATTTCAAAAGGGCGTAACTGCATTTTGAAACAAACCACTCTTTCACATCTGTGGGTCATATTTTAAGTTTCCCACGAAATTCACAAACATTACTAAACAGAGAAATTGCTCTTCTTTCCTATACTGGCGGTGATTTGCATGGCGGCATTGAAATACGATCTACAGATGTGAAAAAGGGGTTTGTTTCAAAATGCAGTTACGCCCTTTTGAAATGTTGGTGCCGAATTGCTTGTGAAAATATTACATAACAGGTCATTTATTGTTATAGCATTGTTGATCGAAAGGATAAAGACAATACTTCAGCACAAAGTAGTCAAGCTGAGCTGAGCTTGATTGACCACCCGTAGATGCTACTCCAGTATCGCTAGACCAGCTACACTCACACAAGGAACCAATGAGATATCTGCTGAGGACTAGCAGGCATCTTCAGTGTGTGAGCGTTTGGGATCTACTATTTTTAGGCGACAATGGCGCCTGCCACGTCAGGTTGCAGGTCAATGTGGAGAAGGGTAAGGAAGTGATTATTGCAATCGTTTCGGTAAAATGAACAATAATTGATAAAAATTAAAACTTAAAGCTCACACTAGCGTGTGCAGAAAAAAAACACCAAAATTGCAAGAATTCAGCATTCTTATTTGAACAAGCTGTTCTTTTGAAATCATGTTAAAAGAACAGCCCATGATTGTGAGAAGGGCCAATTTCTGGTAAAAAATGACATCAAATAGAATTTAATTTCCTTGAAAGTGAAACTAGAAAGAAAAGCCTATTAACAAAAGAAGGCACAACTCCAATCAATGTTTCCACAGCTATATTGCCGAAAATGTTTGTAACAGTATAAGTTTTAAATCAGACTGTGTTCAAAGAAAGGAAAAGCCTCCGACAAAAATATTTGCTGTAACTTTTAGTTGAGGGGGGAATTGGTCTGAGATGGTCAAATTTTGGTCTACGTGGTTTATGAACAGCGCCTAACATCATCTTTGATTTTCCCTTCTGTCGAAAATGGGCTGATTTTTAGAGTAACGCGTTGGTGAGTTTTTTGGTGGCTAGACTTCTGATCCTACCGTTATAGATTGGTCCTTCTTTAAATCAAGAGCTTTTCATTCGAGTTGCTCTGCTATTTTATTTATTGACGGTCCTTTTGCTAACTCTGTAGGGGATATGTTCTTTAGGCTCTTCAAATCTTTCCAGGCCTATTATCCAATTAATCTGAGCCCCATGATTATTCGGCCTAATGTTCATTCATACCAATGCCCTTCGGCCTAATGAACCATCATCATAATTCAGAAACTGGGCCTGCTTCACAGCTTCCATACTTTCACCCTTATTGAAAGCATTATATGTCAAAAGGTTAATCAGAAACTTTTCCCTTTTCTGACCAAAGACTGTTCTTTAATATTTTTTTGCATTTTTTTTTTCTTCTCCACGGTTGGGAGAAATTAAGGGCGAACGGGACGTTTGCAACAAAAACTTATCATTGTGTATGCTCACTTGCAGTGCATATGCTGATAGATTTTCAGCATCTTCAGTGCGATAGATATCGAGATTACCATCTTCGAAATCGCGAGGCAAATTGTTAGAAAGAGAGGGAAGATGGGAAAAATAACACGGCGTCCCATATCACCTTAAGCCACTTCCAAGTAACCAAATCTGGAGCTCGATTTGAATAGGTCGTATGTGCTTTCATCGATACCAAATTCGATCAGTTTATTTTAGTAATAGTAGAAATATGGACGATATTTCGATGGCTTTTAATGTTAATACGGAAAGCCTGTTTTGTAAGGAATCGGTTGTATGTATTGATTTTGTTAAATTTCAACAGTTTTCCACTATAAGAAGCGAATCCAACTGATCGAATATTATATCGACAAAAGCACATACGACCTATTCAAATCGAGTTCCAGAAATGTTCCGCTTACTTTCAAGTTCCACAAAGCTCAGAGAAAGTTCCAAACGGAACTTTCTAGCTGCTTAAGAGGCTAACAATGAGCCTTGCTGGAACTTCACACATAAGTTCCAGAAGGCTCATTGTTAGCCTCTTAAGCAGCCAGAAAGTTCCATTCGGAACTTTATCTGAACTCCGGGACTTGAAAGCTGCTTAAGATGCTACTCGGAACTTTGTTGGAACTTTCTGATTCATTGAAGTTCATTTTAGTAGCTTGATGTTCTTAGGATTTATTTTTGTCATTTTAGCAAAAAACATCATTATAAGCAATTTTCAAAGACAATTAAATTCACCAAATCAAAGAATATGAAGTACAAATGAAAAAAAAAATATGACGCCCACCAGATTCGAGCCGATAGTCGCTGCGTTAAAGCCCTACACTCAACCCCGAAACCACAACCACAGAGAACAGACGTTTAAGCTCGAACAAAAATACGTCTAAATCGTGTGTAAAGGATTTAAGCGTACCTCAACGCCACCAACGGAGACTGCCCCACTTATAAAGTCGATTTGACCTCACGATGGCAGTGTTCATCGTTAAAATACACTAGCCCACAAAGCGACACGAGCGCCAAACGGCCAAAAACGGCGAGCACTGGAAACAAATTTGACAACACAACAATGTAAGTGATGGGACGCTAGCGCCGCGCAACGGGAGCATAACCACATACTCTAATATGACCGTTACAAAGTTTTACACAAGGCAGAAAGCGAAGATAGACGTCTGTTCTCTGTGCCACAACTTCGATGAAGTGCAAAGCGGATGAAATCTGACTTGAATCAATCCTCTGTCGACATCTAGGTTTGCACACTTGTAAAGTAGCGAAGTTAACTTATTCATATTGTGTATCTGTAGCCACGAAGAACAGACATCCAAGCCTATAGAAGATTGTCTCGAGAGTTGTGTAAGGGTTCAAATTTTTTTAGCGTTAATAACACTAGCGTCACCTATGCGGCAAGTTGCTATAGTCAGTGGTGAGTACACGTATCTAGAAAAGTTTTATATTCACCCACAGAGAACAGACATCCAAGTCCAGTTCCGAGACTGTGTAAGGAATTTAACGGTCTTTTGAAATCGGCAACACAAGTGGCAACATCGTGGCGCTGCAATCGGTTAATTGAAATGTTTCAATTCACCACTGACTGTGGCAATATGGTGTTTGGTGGCGTTGGTGTTGTCATTGTATATTGGTTTGCAACCTTACTCAAGTGAAGATTCAAATCCTTACACAACATTCTGAATGAAATTTGTGCTAGCCTGAATGTCTGTTCTCTGTGATTCACCACCGACAACAGCATGGGAGCTTTGCGACAACAGTGCCATCACGATGTTGCCACTTGTGTTGCCGTTTCAAATGACCGTTTCAATCAGCCACTTGTCATCCGAATACTACCCCACAGTAAAAAAGCGAGCCAACATCTCTGACCCCCATTGTGCGTTGAACCCCATTTTGACAGCAAAAGTTTGTTAACAGTACACTTTTCTGGACCAACTCTTGAAAAGCGCGTAATATTTTCCACAACAAAAAAGAAAATTTTCGAAAATACTAGGAGAATCATGAAAAAATCTAATTCTCTTAGCTGAAATATGTTACAATAAATAAAAACGTGTTCAAATTAGGCCGCAATAGGGGATGCAAAGAACTTTTTGTTAAAGAAAAAATATCATTCGTAAACTACGCCTAAATCAAATATTTGACCTGAAACAGATGATAACTTCAAAAACATGGCCGCATCGCAGCCGGTTGGTTTTAATTCCTTAGAGTAAAGTGGGCAAAAGTTCGAGTGGGGCAAGAGTTTGTTTTGAAGTTTTTTAACTCAATTCAAATTATTTCCTTCGGGTGTCAAGGTTGTTCGAACCCTTTTTGAAAAAGAGTCTTTCACTCCAAAAATTATGAAAATTGATCAATATTTCGAGAAGTTATGACAAAATGTTGGTTTTTGATCAAAAAATTGTAACATGCGATGGCCCTTCCAACGCATGGAATGAAATTTTAATGAAATCAAATTCGATATTTCATTTTGGGGCGTAACTAGGTATATTTTGAAGATGCTCTAGCATGTATAACTTTTTGCAAAAAAGATTTGGAAATCGTATTTTACACATAGTGGGGCAAAAGTTCGAATTGTGGGGCAAAAGTTCGAGTCATGTGACAACTTTAGGTATAAACCTAAAATTCTGCAAAATGTACATATTATCTCTAAGAGTGATGGAATTAGTGAGAAAATTCGATAAAAGTTGAAAAAAAAATGTTGTTTTATCTGAATTTCGCGGAAAACTACTAATTTTTGGTGTAGTAAATTTAACCCTGATTTGGGTAAAATCCAAATCGAATTTTAAAGTGTATTCCAGTTCTAACATCAAATATTAAGTGGCTTCAGGTATTCCAAAGTGTCAAAATAGTGTGCTACGGTTAGCGAAATTCCACAAACACTAGATTCGAACTTTTGCCCCAGCAGTGGTGGGGCAAGAGTTCGAATAAAACACACATATACAAAAAGTGTTGTAACTCAAAATTGAAAAGACATTTGGCATAACTTTGTTCAGCAAAATTTCAGCTCACGGATGGTAGAACCACCACACGGTATTTATTTATTTTATCTGCTTCGATTTTTTGAAATAGGTTGAATTATCAACTAAGGTCGAACTTTTGCCCCACCTTACTCTACACAGTTTTGGAACTAGACTTGGGTGTCTGTTCTCTGTGCTGTAGCAGCGCAGCGGTATGACGGCAGCCTATCACGCACGTCACGTCAACCTCCATCATGCTGCTTAGCTTATAAAGTACCCTCTTATCTGAACTTTTGGTTCATTGGGCTGCGTCCAATAAGCTGAACTTTTGTGGCATTAATATACCGCACTTAGTTCACCACTGGACCACAGAGAACAGACGTCTATCTTCGCTTTCTGCCTTGTGTAAAACTTTGTAACGGTCATTTCAGAGTATGTGGTTATGCTCCCGTTGCGCGGCGCTAGCGTCCCATCACTTACATTGTTGTGTTGTCATTTTTGTTTCCAGTGCTCGCCGTTTTTGGCCGTTTGGCGCTCGTGTCGCTTTGTGGGCTAGTTTATTTTAACGATGAACACTGCCATCGTGGGGTCAAATCGACTTTATATGTGGGACAGTCTCCGTTGGTGGCGTTGAAGTACACTTAAATCCTTTACACACGATTTCGACGTGTTTTTGTTCGAGCTTAAATGTCTGTTCTCTGTGACTGGACTGCGAACTGCGACTTCATAAGTGCGAAAACGTAAATAAAAGCACAGAGAACAGACATTTAAGCTCGAACAAAAATACGTCGAAATCGTGTGTAAAGGATTTAAGTGTACCTCAACGCCACCAACGGAGACTGCCCCACTTATAAAGTCGATTTGACCTCACGATGGCAGTGTTCATCGTTAAAACACACTAGCCCACAAAGCGACACGAGCGCCAAACGGCCAAAAACGGCGAGCACTGGAAACAAAAATGACAACACGACAATGAAAGTGATGGGACGCTAGCGCCACGCAACGGGAGCATAACCACATACTCTGATATGACCGGTACAAAGTTTTACACAAGGCAGACAGCAAAGATAGACGTCTGTTCTCTGTGATAAAAGTGCGCGATTGCATCAAATCAGGTTGATGTCTTCTTTGCTCTTATTTGCTCGTTAACGATTAACGAAAAGTGCATTTCGCCAGATGATTTTCCGCGAAATGGTTCATTCCGCTAAATGTCACTTCGTGAAATGTTACACCGTGAAAAGGAATTCTGCGAAATAGTTTTCGGCCAAATGTTATACAATCTGGATATTCAACCGCCGTATCCCTTTTTCATTTGTTTAGTCTGCTTAGGCTTTGTTTTATGTAACGTAAACTATTTTAATAATTGAGCCATTACTCATACTTGTGTGGGTACAAACAGGCTGTGGTTTTCGTTCTAAGGCTCAATTGAAAAGGGCAAATGTTCCAGAACTAAAAAAGCAAAATGATCCACAAAGCGAAAAAAATAAATTGTTCCAATTGTTTATTTAGTAAATTATGACAATCGGACACGCTGCTTTTGTTCGCTTCTTCATCATTCTGGAGAAAAATGCTTTTTCAGTTTTGGATAATATGCGATTCTCATTTGAGCCATAGGATATTTACCTGAGTGCTGCGATCTGCGAATAGAAACGGTTTTATTTTTCAAGCTAGCCAACACACACCTACACACTCCCGGCACACAACTTGTAAACACGCATGAGCGTTCAATCACAGAGAACAGACATTTAAGCTCGAACAAAAATACGTCGAAATCTTGTGTAAAGGATTTAAGTGTACCTCAACGCCACCAACGGAGACTGCCCCACTTATAAAGTCGATTTGACCTCACGATGGCAGTGTTCATCGTTAAAATACACTAGCCCACAAAGCGACTCGAGCGCCAAACGGCCAAAAACGGCGAGCACTGGAAACAAAAATGACAACACAACAATGTAAGTGATGGGACGCTAGCGCCGCGCAACGGGAGCATAACCACATACTCTAATATGACCGTTACAAAGTTTTACACAAGGCAGAAAGCGAAGATAGACGTCTGTTCTCTGTGGTTCAATTTTCTTGCAACCACCTCTCTCAACTCGGTTGTCAAACACGCCGTCGCGACGCTGTTCGGAAATGGTAAACATGATCAATCCACCATTATTCCTATTTTGTTCCGGTGTTCAATGTTTATTATTTTCCATTCGCGATGGAAATTTTGATGAATAGTTGTTACAAAATTAGCTAAAATAGGCTCAAAACAATGTTAATCCACAGAGAACAGACGTCCAAGCTCATGTAGTGCAATTGTGTAAAGCATTGCAACGGTTGTTTTGAAATAACTGGGAATGTGGCCATTACGCGGCGCTGTCACATTTTGAATCGGGGTACAAATTTGCCGTTGCTTTAGCTTTTGGCGCTAGTGTCACCAAGTGTGCACGATAGTATAGTTCCACCAAGAGAATGTGTTGGTTTTACTTGGAAAACAATAATTGAATTCTTGTTCAACTTGTTTCTTATTGAAAATAATGAAACTTATTATCAATGGGTTGCTCAAATTGTGTTGCTGGATTAGTGAAATAATCATAAACAACTTGTTATTTAAGCAAATGCAGCTCAGAATCTGAGTAGGAAAATTCAAAGGTGCGCTAGTGAAATATTTCTTCGGAAAGCGTCATCATGGTGTCGAAACAAGTTTTTGAGTGGGAAAGTCACCGTCGATGTCGCTACTGAGCTTGTTTTTCCTTTACACAAGATTTTCAAGCAATTTTGTTCGAGCATGTTCGTCTGTTCTCTGTGGTTAATCCTTCTCCTCGCTTTCCATTCCAACGGCTTGACAGCGGCAAATGGAAATATCGGGACATCAATTTTGATTCCACAGCACCTAGATAACAATACTCTTCAATCAAACACACAGGTTCAACAAGGTTTAAGTTTAACCACAGAGCACAGACGTCCAAGCTCATGTAGTGCTATTGTGTAAAGTATTGCAACGGTTGTTTTGAAATAACTGGGAATGTGGCCATTACGCGGCGCTGTCAAATTTCGAATCAGAGTACAAATTTGCCGTTGTTTTACCTTTTGGCGCTAGTGTCGCCAAGTGTGCACTCTAGTATAGTTCCACCAAGAGAATGTGTTGGTTTTACTTGGAAAACAATAATTGAATTATGGTTAAACTTGTTTCTTATCGAAAATAATTAAACTTATTATCAATGGGTTGCTCAAATTTTGTTGCTGGATTAGTGAAATAATCATAAACATCTTGTTATTTAACCCTAAAAAGGATACCTTCATGGCCTCAGTTTCGTCACCTCGCTGAGTGTGTTCCATCAAAGACGAGCTCTGAAAAGTGCCTGGGGTCCAAATGGACCCCAGGTATCCCTTTTAGGGTTAAGCAAATACAGCTCAGAATCTGAGTAGGAAAATTTAAAGGTGCGCTAGTGAAATATTTCTTCAGAAAGCGCCATCATGGTGTCGAAACAAGTTTTTGAGTGGGAAAGTCACCGTCGATGTCGCTACTGAGCAGTGTTGGTAAAATCACACTCAAAGCACACTCATGAACCGGTCCTGCGTGAGCAAACTCGCGCGCGATTCTGAATCATTTTCTCGCGCGCGAGATTTTCACGCAAAATCTCGCTCTCACGAGTCAAGCGCCGAAATCTCGTTCGCTTGTAAAACGAATCCAAACCAATTTGAACGACATCCAATGTTGTTGTACGATAGGTTTGCTTTTGCTCTATCATATAATCCTAAAAACTTCGATGTAAATAATAAGGACACCAAGAAATAACGCAATGAGTGAAATCGCGAGTCAACTCATGCATGATTTTTTCGGCGGTGAGTTTGGCGAGTCAAGAATCGCGCGTGAAACAACTCAAGCATGAGGTTTGATGACTATCGTTTACGACTGAAACTTTCGATTAGCGAGATAATTTTTCGGCAATAGCAGTCTGAGTGGTTAGCAAACACAGTTTTTGCTCCTACGTCCGACGTTTCGGTTCTTTATTGAACCTTCTTCAGGGGATCTAAAAATTTGGTGTTTGAATATACATTGATTTCCGATTCTTTCCCTCAATGTGCCCCATTTTCCCCTACTTACAGGAGTTTGTATTTTTGTTAACATGTGTAGTGGCCTACATTTGGTTGTCTGTATTGTGTCTGTAGATGGTTTGTAATGGCGTCTTTGGTGCCTAAAACATAGTGGGTTTTCTAATTTCATCATTTTGATTTGGTTTTGAAAATCACTTACTGCATGTGTGTCGATTTTTACGCCCGACACTGTGTTTCGCAACTTTATAGCAGCTTAATCGCACAAAGCTTGTTTTTTATCGCTTCTGTGATTTCTTTCTGCCTACGCTTTTTTCTTGCACCTGCACTCTACGCTTTCGAGACTGATATTGACATTTTCAATCTTGTGTGAGTGGTGTTTCGATTATGTTGTGTGTATGTGTATTATCCGTGTTTGTTGTGGTTCCGTGTGTGTTTACATTTTCTGTGTTTTTCTGTTTTTTCGTTCCTAGCTTGTGAAGTATTCCTGCGTATATTGCATTTAAACCCTCTGTGTCTGTTCTTCGGTTGATGCAGTTGCTGTTGTTCACGATGTGACACATTTCCAAATATGGGAGTGTGTGTGATTTGTTTGTTTTGTCTAAAATTTTTGTGTTTTCTAGGTTGAATCGGTGGTTTTCGACGATCGTGTGTTCCATTAGGGCTGTTTTCTGCTGGAGCTGGATGATTTGCGGATTCGTTATGCTGACTCCTGTTTGCTGTAATCTGTCTAGCACGTTGTAGTGTGTTTTGTGGCCGCTGATCCTTGTTTTGAGCCTGTTTGTCGTCATGCCTATGTAGCAGGCAGAGCAGTCGTTGCATGGGATGGAGTAGATGACATCGGTCTGTTGATCTTCGGGGATCGGATCCTTCACTTTTGTGAACAAACCTCCTACAGATTTCCAGTTGTATGTTGCAAGTCGTATGTTTTTGTAGTTTTTCTGGATTTCCTTGTCGATGCGATTCGACAGGTGAGGCATGTATGCGATTGAACGGTAGGTATGTTCCAGGTCCATTTCATCCGGTGTTGCTGTTGGGGAGTCATTGCGGGTATTCGATTTTGAGACTTGAGGTTTGAGATTTTGAGTTTTTACCAACACTGCTACTGAGCACAGAGAACAGACGAACATGCTCGAACAAAATTGCTTGAAAATCTTGTGTAAAGAAAAAACAAGCTCAGTAGCGACATCGACGGTGACTTTCCCACTCAAAAACTTGTTTCGACACCGTGATGGCGCTTTCTGAAGAAATATTTCACTAGCGCACCTTTAAATTTACCTACTCAGATTCTGAGCTGTATTTGCTTAAATAACAAGATGTTTATGATTATTTCACTAATCCAGCAACAAAATTTGAGCAACCCATTGATAATTAGTTTCATTATTTTCAATAAGAAACAAGTTGAACAAGAATTCAATTATTGTTTTCCAAGTAAAAACAACACATTCTCTTGGTGGAACTATACTATCGTGCACACTTGGTGACACTAGCGCCAAAAGCTAAAACAACGGCAAATTTGTACCCCGATTCAAAATGTGACAGCACCGCGTAATGGCCACATTCCCAGTTATTTCAAAACAACCGTTGCAATGCTTTACACAACTGCACTACATGAGCTTGGACGTCTGTTCTCTGTGTACTGAGCTTGTTTTTTCTTTACACAAGATTTTCAAGCAATTTTGTTCGAGCATGTTCGTCTGTTCTCTGTGGTTTAACATAACCTACATCTTCAATGTTTGGCTCCCGATGTTTGGCTCCCGCTGAGACAGCATATTGAGTCAGTCCGCGAGACACAGATATTTACCACAACAATTTAAACAAAAAGTAAACAGAATTTGAAAAAGATGAACTAGTTTTATGTGTCGCAACACCTTTATATCCTATTTATCTAGTTAGGCAAGCTGGAAATCGAAAGTAACATAGTAGTTCTTCTATTAAAGTAGTTTTGTTGGAAAGTCTACGAGTTGAAATAAGCACATCCCGTGGAAACTTCACTTTTTTGTGCTCCGTCCCGAAAGGGATATACAGTGTACCGACCCTCCATTGGTTTGATCGTTTTAAATCTGAGCAACTGAGGTTAACGGTTTGACCTTCTCTAACTTGCACCACAGAGAACAGACGTCCAAGCTCATGTAGTGCAGTTGTGTAAAGCATTGCAACGGTTGTTTTGAAATAACTGGGAATGTGGCCATTACGCGGCGCTGTCAAATTTCGAATCGGGGTACAAATTTGCCGTTGTTTTACCTTTTGGCGCTAGTGTCACCAAGTGTGCACCCTAGTATAGTTCCACCAAGAGAGTGTGTTGGTTTTATTTGGAAAACATTAATAGAATTCTTGTTCAACTTGTTTCTTATTGAAAATAATGAAACTTATTATCAATGGGTTGCTCAAATTTTGTTGCTGGATTAGTGAAATAATCATAAACATCTTGTTATTTAAGCAAATACAGCTCAGAATCTGAGTAGGAAAATTTAAAGGTGCGCTAGTGAAATATTTCTTCAGAAAGCGCCATCATGGTGTCGAAACAAGTTTTTGAGTGGGAAAGTCATCGTCGATGTCGCTACTGAGCTTGTTTTTTCCACAGAGAACAGACGTCTATCTTCGCTTTCTGGCTTGTGTAAAACTTTGTAACGGTCATTTAAGAGTATGTGGTTATGCCCCCGTTGCGCGGCGCTAGCGTCCCATCACTTACATCACAGAGAACAGACGAACATGCTCGAACAAAATTGCTTGAAAATCTTGTGTAAAGAAAAAACAAGCTCGGTAGCGACATCGACGGTGACTTTCCCACTCAAAAACTTGTTTCGACACCATGATGGCGCTTTTTGAAGAAATATTTCACTAGCGCACCTTCAAATTTACCTACTCAGATTCTGAGCTGTATTTGCTTCAATAATAAGATGTTTATGATTATATTACTAATCCAGCAACAAAATTTGAGCAACCCATTGATAATAAGTTTCAATATTTTCGATAAGAAACAAGTTGAACCATAATTCAATTATTGTTTTCCAAGTAAAACCAACACATTCTCTTGGTGGAACTATACTAGGGTGCACACTTGGTGACACTAGCGCCAAAAGGTAAAACAACGGCAAATTTGTACCCGATTCGAAATTTGACAGCGCCGCGTAATGGCCACATTCCCAGTTATTTCAAAACAACCGTTGCAATGCTTTACACAACTGCACTACATGAGCTTGGACGTCTGTTCTCTGTGCTTACATTGTCGTGTTGTCAAATTTGTTTCCAGTGCTCGCCGTTTTTGGCCGTTTGGCGCTCTTGTCGCTTTGTGGGCTAGTGTATTTTAACGATGAACACTGCCACAGACAAACAGACGTAACACTTGCGAAATTTCCATCGACCACGCTTTTAACGTTTATTTTAAATTTTCATAGTTGTGGCTTCCACAACCAGAGGCGCGCGCATCGTTTTTCTATGCGTTTGACGTTTCACACTAGCGCCTGCTGTTGAGGATATTGCACAACACAGTGATTCGTGCAACTTTTCCACCAGGTGATGGTAGTGTGAACTGAGCGATTGATTTCCATGAAAATCGTTCAAGGTGTTACGTCTGTTTGTCTGTGACACTGCCATCGTGGGGTCAAATCGACTTTTTATGTGGGGCAGTCTCCGTTAGTGGCGTTGAGGTACACTTAAATCCTTTACACACGATTTTAACGTATTTTTGTTCGAGCTTAAATGTCTGTTCTCTGTGTTTTTTCTTTACACAAGATTTTCAAGCAATTTTGTTCGAGCATGTTCGTCTGTTCTCTGTGAAACAACGTCGTTTGTTCATTTCATGACTGCGTAGCCAAAAATAGTAAATGGGAAGCAATCAGTTGCGTTTATGCTAGAGTGCCGGTAGAGGCACTTTTCTGATAAATGCGGTAAACGTGATAACAGTGTAAAATACACGGAGAAAAATCAAGCTGGTTTGAAATAACAAACTTTTTTGGTGATTTTTAAACTGATGGATTTGTTATCTCAAATTCAACATTTGTTGCTTTCAAACTAAAATTGGCAGTTCAAACACAGAGAACAGACATTTAAGCTCGAACAAAAATACGTCGAAATCGTGTGTAAAGGATTTAAGTGTACCTCAACGCCACCAACGGAGACTGCCCCACTTATAAAGTCGATTTGACCTCACGATGGCAGTGTTGATCGTTAAAATACACTAGCCCACAAAGCGACACGAGCGCCAAACGGCCAAAAACGGCGAACACTGGAAACAAATTTGACAACACAACAATGTAAGTGATGGGACGCTAGCGCCGCGCAACGGGAGCATAACCACATACTCTAATATTGTTCGTGCAGCTGAAAATCGGAATATTTGACACGCGAAAATCGGTTTTTCTCCTGAACCGTGTGTCGGACGTACGTCGGGCACAGTGCGCTTGATAGAGGGCCAGGTCCGCTGTCCAGCGCACTACGTCCGACGTTAGGTTTCACAATGGATTTTAAGAAAATTCGATTGTCGGGTGTGGAGAAACTTCGGGTTTCAACCGCGACGACAATATGACCGTTACAAAGTTTTACACAAGGCAGAAAGCGAAGATAGACGTCTGTTCTCTGTGGTTCAAATAACCTTGCTTATTTGTTGTTTCTAATATTGGTTAGTAATATACAGTCCAGTAACGCAAACTAAAATGTTTGTTGTTAACAACAAAATCCATGATTTGTTTTTACTAATGTTCGGGTTGTCAATTACGTATGTAATTCGAGAAAAACAAACCGAAACCACAGAGAACAGACATTTAAGCTCGAACAAAAATACGTCGAAATCGTGTGTAGAGGATTTATGTATACCTCAACGCCATCAACGGAGACTGCCCCACTTATAAAGTCGATTTGCCCCACGATGGCAGTGTTCATCGTTAAAATACACTAGCCCACAAAGCGACACGAGCGCCAAACGATAAAAAACGACGAGCACTGGAAACTAAAATGACAACACAACAATGTAAGTGATGGGACGCTAGCGCCGCGCAACGGGAGCATAACCACATACTCTAATATGACCGTGACAAAGTTTTACACAAGGCAGAAAGCGAAGATAGACGTCTGTTCTCTGTGCTATACTATCGTGCACACTTGGTGACACTAGCGCCAAAAAGTAAAACAACGGCAAATTTGTACCCCGATTCGAAATTTGACAGCGCCGCGTGCTGGCCACATTTCCAGTTATTTCAAAACAACCGTTGCATTGCTTTACACAATAGCACTACATGAGCTTGGACGTCTGTTCTCTGTGGTGGAACCATTATCAAAAAAAACCCAAAACACTATTAATTCATAACTACTTCAAAGTAAGCCGATTTGCAGAAAATGTTCAAATTTTTTCGTGTACGTTTTTTTCTGTAAAAAATATAAGATTAATATTTTATATATTTTGGGAAGCAAGCACGTGACTACGTCCTAAGTCCAAAATTGTTTTCAGACTTCTGTGATTAGAAACGATATTTAAAATTGGACAAATTTATATCGGCTCGCTTAAAGACTTAAATCTCCAGAAAGCTGTTCAAGTAAAAATTAATTATTCAGAAGCAGCGTAAGTACCAGCCAGGTTTTCCTGTTCAACGTTCACTTCACGACCGTATCCTCAAAAACTTTTCTTTGATGCACTTCAACAGAAAAAAATGTATTAGTATTAGAAGCTACAGTATGTACTTGGGCAGTACTTTATTCATACTGTCAGACTGTAAGATCCTAAATTCGATTCGTTTGATTGTATATTACTCGAATTACTTCACATCCGATGTAAATCGATTGATGTAAAATTAGTTTCATTATTTTCAATAAGAAACAAGTTGAACAAGAATTCAATTAATGTTTTCCAAGTAAAACCACAGAGAACAGACGAACATGCTCGAACAAAATTGCTTGAAAATCTTGTGTAAAGAAAAAACAAGCTCAGTAGCGACATCGACGGTGACTTTCCCACTCAAAAACTTGTTTCGACACCATGATGGCGCTTTCTGAAGAAATATTTCACTAGCGCACCTATAAATTTTCCTACTCAGATTCTGAGCTATATTTGCTTAAATAACAAGATGTTTATGATTGTTTTACTTATCCAGCAACAAAATTTGAGCAACCCATTGATAATTAGTTTCATTATTTTCAATAAGAAACAAGTTGAACAAGAATTCAATTAATGTTTTCCAAGTAAAACTAACACATTCTCTTGGTGGAACTATACTAGGGTGCACACTTGGTGACACTAGCGCCAAAAGGTAAAACAACGGCAAATTTGTACCCGATTCGAAATTTGACTGCGCCGCGTAATGGCCACATTCCCAGTTATTTCAAAACAACCGTTGCAATGCTTTACACAACTGCACTACATGAGCTTGGACGTCTGTTCTCTGTGGTAAAACTAACACATTCTCTTGGTGGAACTATACTAGGGTGCACACTTGGTGACACTACACGCTAAGAAAATGTTACTCTAAAATGAGTAAGATTCACACAAAACTGAGCTAAACTGGAACAGCTCAAAAAATGAGTAAATTGCATTTCCAGCGATAGCGCTGGCCCAAGTGCAAAAATCCAACTGGTTTAAGCCGTATAATATTCTTCGCATCATCAAGAATATTATACGGCTTAAACTGATGAGATTTTCGCACTTGGGCCAGCGCTATCGCTGGGAAAAAAATTTACTCAATTTCGAGTTGTCCCACTTTAGCTCGAAAATGAGTGAATTTTCTGACCGTGTAGCGCCAAAAGGTAAAACAACGGCAAATTTGTACCCCGATTCGAAATTTGACAGCGCCGCGTAATGGCCACATTCCCAGTTATTTCAAAACAACCGTTGCAATGCTTTACCACAGAGAAATATGAATGACAACAGGATGAAGATCTTCAGGATCTGAATGACAACTTCGGGACGGACAATGTTTTCCCCGACTTACATGTAATAGGTACTGCCGTACTGCGTAGTTTCAACGCTAATCTATGTAGAGTCCGAATTCCAGTTAGCTGAATTCTCCGCCAGGTTTTTCACTGTCTTGCACCAAACAAACGTTCTTTGCAACAGTCTTCACAAAACTGTCACAATCATTTGCCAAATTATCGAAGTCAAGTTATCAATACTTATTAACTTAGGTATCTTATCTTATCTATCTTCCTTTTTTTTCGTTGGCATTACGTTCCGAGTGGGGCAGAGCACGCTTTTCTGCTCGGTGTTCCACAACCACTTCTATAGTTAGTTCAGTAAGATTTGTATTTGCCAATTAGGGAGCGTCTATAAATGACGTAGCATTCGGTTGGTCGATCCCAGACTTCACCCTTCCCCCTGAAATGTTACGTACATTATGGACGCTCCATTAACAATTTTGCATTCGTATCATGTGGCAAGCAAATGATAATACTCTTTACTCCACTCTCTTTCTGGGCTTAATCTTTCTTTAGGCTGGATATCTTATCTAGCATAACAACAAAGCCACTTACTGGCTATGTTTTGCGCAGTAGAAATCAGCTTTCTTGGAAGTTCAACATTTTATCCAATCCATATTATCGGCGCTGTTGATGCCCGATTTTTTGCGACACGTAAAAGCCCAGTTTCTATCAAAGATAATCACGTAAGAATGCATGCGTTTATTTTAAGTGCTGACGAAGCACATGAAAATAAAATTGTCCCGCGTCCAAAAATGTTCATACCATCAGGCACACCGATTTTTCAGCGTATTACAGGGTGGTGCATCGCATAATCGTTTTTATGCACTTTTTCCTTTGTCGTTGGACGTCGTAAAAAAAAACATGTTTTCATAGATCAAACACGATCGTCACAAAATGAGATATTTTTCTACGCTCCATGCAAATTTCCATATTTTTGTGTGGACAAATCTACGAAGGGGAAGGGGGTGACAACAAATTTGGTCTACGTGGTTTATGAACGGCCTCTTGCTGCACTGAAAGGCGGTTTACAGTAATGACAAGCATAAAAATGTTTTTAAATTTACCATGGCAAAACATGATCATCGACCCACCAACGCTTCTTGTGTGCGTTTTGTTTCTTCTCGCATCAACCGGTTCGATAGCCGAGTGGTAGCGTGCGAGCCTGGTGATGTCAAGGTTCTTGGTTCGAATCCGGTTGCCAACAGAAACTTTTTTTAATTGAAAATCGAGTCCATGGTAAAATTGAAAACATAATTCTGTTGAATTGAAACGAAACTCAGTCTGCACAAAGTTAATGGCGTTGTGTATTTAAATTGACCCTCAGAATAGTAATTTTCACCGCAAGCCTCCGTTCAGTGTATGAATGGCAACAGGATGAAGGTCTTCAGGATCTGTATCACAACTCTGGTATGGACAATATTTTCCTCGACTTACATGTAATAGGTACTGTCTAGTTTCGACGATAATCTTTGTAGAGTCCGAATTCCAGTCAGCTGAATTCTCCATCAGATTTTTCACTGTCTTGCACCAAACAAACGTTCTTTGCAACTGTCTTCACAAAACTGTCAAAAGCACTTGCCAAATTATCGAAGTCAAGTTATCAATACTTATTAGCTTAGGTATCTTATCTTATCTATCTTCTTTTCTTTTCCGTTGGCATTACCACAGAGAACAGACGAACATGCTCGAACAAAATTGCTTGAAAATCTTGTGTAAAGAAAAAAACAAGCTCAGTAGCGACATCGACGGTGACTTTCCCACTCAAAAACTAGCTTCGACACCACACACTAAGATTCTGATTTTCCAGCTCAGTAAAATTTTCGCTGAGTTCTGCAATTTTTTCATCTTTTTACTGAGTTTTCAACAGCAGATTTATCTCGGTACACTCGGTAATCAATATTTACCGTTCATCAGTAACGATATTTACCGTTCATCTGTAATTTTTGACAGTTCATTTGCAGAACTCGTTAACTCATTTACAGAGTATTCAGCAAAAGAGATAACCGAGCGTACCGAGTTAAATCTGCTGTTGAGAACTCAGTAAAAAGATGGGGAAAATACCGAGCTGATCTTAGTGTGCATGATGGCGCATTCTGAAGAAATATTTCACTAGCGCACCTTTAACTTTTCCTACTCAGATTCTGAGCTGTATTTGCTTAAATAACAAGATGTTTATGATTATTTCACTAATCCAGCAACAAAATTTGAGCAACCCATTGATAATTAGTTTCATTATTTTCAATAAGAAACAAGTTGAACAAGAATTCAATTAATGTTTTCCAAGTAAAACCAACACATTCTCTTGGTGGAACTATACTAGGGTGCACACTTGGTGACACTAGCGCCAAAAGGTAAAACAACGGCAAATTTGTACTCCGATTCGAAATTTGACAGCGCCGCGTAATGGCCACATTCCCAGTTATTTGAAAACAACCGTTGCAATGCTTTACACAACTGCACTACATGAGCTTGGACGTCTGTTCTCTGTGGCATTACGTTCCGAGAAAAGCGGGCAGAGCACGCTTTTCTACTCGGTGTTCTGCATGTGGCAAGCACACGATAATTCTCTTTGCCCCACTATCTTTCTTTTAGGCTGGATAGCTTATCTGGCTTAACAACAAAGCCACTTACTGGCTATGTTTTGCGCAGTAGAAATCAGTTTTCTTGGAATTTCAACATTTTATCCAATCCATATTATCGGCGCTGTTGATGCCCGATTTTTTGCGACACGTAAAAGCCCAGTTTCTTTCAAAGATAATCACGTAAGAATGCATGAGTTTATGAGCCATTTTACGAAGTAACAACAATGTTGATCTTATACCGACTTTTCGAACCCTCTAAGCAGAATAACCTCTTCGAATCCACTCGTGGATAACTGACACTGAGGAAGATTACAAGTGGTAGTCGAAATACGTGTATCTGTCTAAGGATAAGCAACATAGGGCGGAATTAAAAGGTACGAAACTTATTAGACTCATTCGAAAAAAAAAAATGTTGATGATGATATTGATACCACATGTCCAAAATCAAACCTTCCTGGAAGATATAAGTCAAGCCCAGGGATGTTCAAGAAAAAGTTTTTCAATTGCGGATAAAATCCTGATGCGAATAAAATCCTGATTCAATTGCGGATAAAATCCTGATCAGACTTGCTGCTTCTGGCCGACATTGAGGACATGGATTTGATAGGCTGAAACGGCTACCGTGCCGGTGATGAAGCTGTGCCTATACCAACCAGGTTTAGCCTGCTCACAGCAGACGCATTTTAGCTTATCGGAATCGCTCCGGGTCATGCAATCTGAGCACTTCCATTTAGCCGACTGTTGGACCTTGAAGCTCGAATCCGTCGGAGGTGCTCCGGAGTTGGAGCCGACCCGAAAGAGAAACTGCTCTTGGGGGGGGGGGGGGGCTGCTTCCGATTTTGAACCAGGCTTGGGATATTCGCAGGAACACATTTCATTTTGTCCTGATTATTACGCCCCATGCCGGGATCGCATTCCGACTTTTTGGAGCTGGTCTGCTTGAAGACGCTAAAGAATCCAGAGGCGGAACCACTACCAAGCGAAGCTGGAGCTACCGGTTTACTGAGAGAGAGAGTTGTCCACGCAACTGCCGGGTTTCAGGTCGCGAAATGCGGAGCTGCCTTTTGGAGTATCCAGACAACTACCACCC
This sequence comes from Aedes albopictus, assembly GCF_035046485.1. Classification (NCBI taxonomy): domain Eukaryota; kingdom Metazoa; phylum Arthropoda; class Insecta; order Diptera; family Culicidae; genus Aedes; species Aedes albopictus. The sequence goes on from NC_085136.1 coordinate 53,733,002, forward strand.
AAGTAACCACTAAGCCGTAAAAATTGGCACTAAGTTGGTTCTATATCCACATGAAGAGCAATGTTAACAGAGCTCATTAGAACTACATCCTATAATAGATCTGCTTAAAAGCCAATTTTGGCGAAATATTCGGCTGATATACGGCCAGCTTCAATCTGCGTACCGAGTCTCTGGTGAAAGAGTTGTCAAAAATGGGTCAAGAAAAAAGAAAAAAAAGTTAATTACTTTCTTTATTTTTTTCTCCGAATGTTTTCCATCGAAGTCTACTTCTTTTCTTCGATTTTTACGGCCTGATCCAGATTCGATCTGATGTCCTCGGGGTTGTTAGTCTTAAGTGGATGTCGTCACGTTTCTCATCTGCTCCATCGATGCACCAAGAGATCGGTTTGCTCAGCACCGTATTTAAGGAAAAGAAGACAACAAGTTGGGACAGCATTGATGTTTCGATCCGAATGTTCCGGATGATCCGATGTTCGGATCTGAAATCAGGCACAATGTGGCCGCATTGGAAATGTATAAAATGGTTTTTTGGAGGGTGGAGAGATCTGCAGGAGATGCAGCTATAGGGAAGTTTGGGAGGTTGACGAGGTTCCGTAACAAGAGGAATAAAAATGGGGCCCATCGATTAGTTTTGGTGTTCGTCTGTAGGAAAAATGATTGAAACTCCACAGGTAAACCACAGAGAACAGACGTCTATCTTTGCTCTCTGCCTTGTGTAAAACTTTGTAACGGTCATATCAGAGTAAGTGGTTATGCTCCCGTTGCGCGGCGCTAGCGTCCCATCACTTACATTGTTGTGTTGTCATATTTGTTTCCAGTGCTCACCGTTTTTGGCCGTTTGGCGCTCGTGTCGCTTTGTGGGCTAGTGTATTTTAACGATGAACACTGCCATCGTGGGGTCAAATCGACTTTTTATGTGGGGTAGTCTCCGTTGGTGGCGTTGAGGTACACTTAAAACCTTTACACACGATTTCGACGTATTTTTGTACGAGCTTAAATGTCTGTTCTCTGTGGGTAAACATCCGACGAGACATCCGATGCATTTATATCATAATCGAGGAAGCAGCTATACATTTTCTGTTTCCATTTAATGCTTGAAGTGTCCGACGACAAGCTTCCACCGCCCTATCGATCGTACGAAATTTCCGAGGAGATTTTATTGTTTTGCTTCGGTTCAGTTTTGTTTTGCTTGAAATCAGCTTTGATTGATGTAAACGTCATGCACGCCAAGCCTTTTAACAGCACTGTCAGGCTTCTTATTCGGCTGATAGACACTGGGTTTACAAGCACTATAGCATAGCGTCATATACTAATATACGGCTCATTTCAGTGCTTACTATTTATAATGCCTGAGAGCATTTGAAAATTTCCTACTGAGCCTATTGACACGAAAAAGCTGCTGTATGACCTTTAGACCGCTACGCTAGTGCTTAGTGGTTACTTGGGCACTTTTCAACGGTACGGTGCTTTAACGGGACGACTGGTTTGCAGGGAACGCGGCCTCCGGTTTTACCAATTCCGGGTTAAATTGCAATCCCTCAGTTTGAGTGAAGGCGGTGCCGTAGTATACTACTGCTGTTGCAGCTGCTTTTGCTATCGTTCAGTGGTTCCGGATCACTGAATTTGAAATGGTTTCAAGATTTGGTTCCAGCGCTTGCCACGTCTAGTTTAGTGGGAATCGATTTCAGTCCAGCCAGTTGCATTTCCGGCAGGTTGACTTATGACACGAGTGCGTTGTCTCCCCGATCGGTGTGGGCTCTACTCGGATCCGGTGCACCTTGTTGCGCATCTTGCTGGTGTGTTTAACGTTGTTGCTCTGGTCACAGAGAACAGACGTCCAAGCTCATGTAGTACCGGTTGTTTTGGAATAACTGGGAATGTGGCCATTACGCGGCGCTGTCACATTTTGAATCGGGGTACAAATTTGCCGTTGTTTTAGCTTTTGGCGCTAGTGTCGCCAAGTGTGCACGATAGTATAGTTCCACCAAGAGAATGTGTTGTTTTTACTTGGAAAACAATAATTGAATTCTTGTTCAACTTGTTTATTATTGAAAATAATGAAACTAATTATCAATGGGTTGCTCAAATTTTGTTGCTGGATTAGTGAAATAATCATAAGCATCTTGTTATTTAAGCCACAGAGAACAGACGTCCAAGCTCATACATTTTTCTTCAAAAAGAGTGTGTGAGTTTTCAAATGAAAAACCGTTAAAACACTAACGCCATCTTCAGGCGACTGCCCCAGTTGCACTCGATCATTGTTGCCAAATTTATTAATTTTATGAAAGTATTGTAGCTCTTGGCTGCACTGCTGCCAAACATCAAAACACAACAATTACGCTAAACATTATCCACTGGTTGAGCACACGTTGCTCATATTTCAGGCCAAACATGTCTAAAGGTCCTATCTGCAGAAGAGAGGCTCTCTTTGGTTTCCCTCTCTTTCGTTAATATCTCAGGTGTTTATTTGTATTATGATTCACTCCTTGTATTGAACGATAGTCAAAACAATAGTCTTTTGATTTGTACTGCAAAAATAGTTGAAAAGTGTACCATTACATTGCAATAATTGAAAGAGAACGTGAACAAAGAGAGCCTCTCAAATGCAGATAGGACCTTTTGAAATGTTCGGCCTGATTTGCGCAAGAAAGACTTTTCCTCTTATTTCACCAAAAGTGATTACACATAATTGTTTAACAGCTAATTTCACATGCATTATCCGTAGAATATTTACAACGGACCATAAAACCAAATAGGTGAATATCCGCATTTTAAAACGGTTTGTTTTTCATAATTACCTTTAATAGAGATCTTCTTTTGTCCGTAAGAATTTTAGCGTGTGTTTCATGTGTTGTTTTCTATCAAAGATCGTCGAGCCGAAAGTGCCTACTCGTTCCAAAAAATTAAATATTCTTTAATTATTTATTGTCCGGAAAGCAAAAACGATTTTCATTAGGAATGCCTACCGCAATCGTGATAAAAAGTTTCCTGCTAATTTACTACCTGCTACGGTTCGATTGTGTGGTGGAATCACGGATGAAATGCTGCGTATTCCCAAGTTTCTATTTCAATCAAAGAAGGCGCTGCGTTTTTCAATGTAAGTATTTTTTAACAAATGTAAGACAGTGTTATTTACCGTAAAATATAAAATATTTCAGGGTTTAGCTGGTCATTCGTCGTTGAAGGAAAAAAGTAAACACGCAGACTTCAAATGTATGCGGTGTAGCAGAGTCTGTAGTCAGACGAGGTGGCACGGAAGACCTCCCGGAAGCGCTACGTGTTGTTGCTAATGAATTTGAGGAGCAACGCAAGTGACAAGCCATAAATGCACTCCTCTAACACATCATCCCAACGCCCATCGATCATCCCGTCCAGATCTGAGAAGCTGCCGTGACGACAAAAATGTTCATAGGAAGAGCAGAGTAAGTTTATTAGTATACGTTTTATTTAACCCTTTGGAGCCGGAGGGGTCATATATGACCCCGGCGATGAAACCGAGCATAACAAACGTGTTCGACACCAGCGAGGTTGCGTCGACAGCGGCGAAAAAAATCGGCTCCAAAAGGTTAAAAAGGCCACCTGAACCATAATTCCTTGCCATTTCAGAGAGAATGTTTAATCGAAGGAATGTTGTTTTGATTTGCTTCCATGTACCGTTGTTCGGTGTGTCGTTGGGTCAAAGCTGGGTGGCATTGGGTCACCATTCCGCACATTCAGAATACGACGGTAATCCATCCACCGGTAATAACTGCTAATTTACCTGTTATCTGGCAAATTCATCCGGAACGCTTCGCGGTTTCTCTTCTTACGCCTACGTTTGTTGTTACTGGCAATTTTGTTTTGTAGACGAATATCCCGAAGGAAGCTTTGTATCAATGTATTGAAAATTGCATCGAGTAGTTTGTCGAAACAAGATTTACAAGCTGCGTGATCATATGAATTAAAGTCAACGTACATCCTGAGTCTTTTCTTGACAAATCTTCGGTTCTCGTACAAATACTTTCGAAACTTTGTCTTATAGGCGCAGAAAGCCAGCAATCCTATGTTGTACAGGGTATTGTTTGGAATCGTAACTTTACGTTTCGATAGTGATGCTTTCAATTTGCAAAATCCGTAGTCTTCATTTTCCATGTATTCTTTCTCGTTTTCCACAACGAGCTTGGAACGGCACTTCTTGTGAGGGAGCTTCCTAACGGCTGCTCCTATTATATATACCAAAGCGTTAAGCTCTTTTTTAAGAACCTCAACCGTCTCATCTGGATGGAACTGTTCAAATGTATATATATGCGCTTTAGGAACCTTAGCCGTAACAGATGCTTTATCTATTTCTTTCTCACTAAGAAAAAGCTTGGCGTTATCCTTCTGGCAGTTTGTCCCGTCATCAAAATTTTGATGTGCGACGGATATCATGGCATATTTGAAAGCGCATCCAAACTGGAAAGCGTTTGGAGCATCATTGAAGCCACATCTCCTTCTTATTTTCGCAAAAAAATTCTCCAAACAATCCTGGCAAAGAGGATTTATGCAAAGATAGTCACAGCCGAATTCTGATTTCAATTTACTCCACAACCATTTTAGCGCTTCAATATTTCCAATGAATCCTTTTATATAGGGAGGCCGCCGTTGCATTGCCCTTAAATTTAGCGATTCTTTCTTGGCCTGTAATTTATCATTCTTCAAAACTAGATGCTATCACATACAAGTTAATTAGCTCACCTTTTTATGTTCGATGCAGTTGTTGGTTGTGTAAAACATTTTTTGCAGAACTTTTAGCATATGATTCAGGAATTCGATATGAAATGAGTTGCTTGTGATGGGGGTGCGATATGGCTTGAATATAAAATCATGATATTGGATAAGCAAAAACATGTAAAATATATAAACATAGTTTACCTTTCCAACAGATGACGAATATTTTTCCTTAGAATTGAAGACGTCGAACAACTTATCGTGCAGCTCAATAAAATTTGCTGTTGCTAATGCTTCGACTGGTAGCTCACCGGTATTAACGTAGTACCGCATGGCAATCGAACATGATTCGCTAAGAGTTCTGACTGCCAAAGGCACGTTCATCGCAGCAAATGGTGGTAGGTCAATGCATTTCTGTACAAGCTTTGGAGCTAATCTCAGAGGTGATGCTACATCTACTTCGTACAGTTTTACTATGTGACTGTACGATGCTATAGCACCATTGAATGATGCATTATATTTAAAGATGGAATTTCTCGCACTTTTGGTTAGATGTGGTGAATCGTACATCAATGCTATTTCTTCATCGTCAATGTTTATAACAGGGTTGTCTGGTGTGGCGCCTGCTTCACGTGCCATTTTTGTGTTTGTGCTGCATTGATCCATCTTTACCACAACTGGATACAATCCACACCTACGCACAGCACGAACGCTATCGATAATAAAGTTCATTTGTGTCTTGCTGTTTAAGGAGTTATGCGCCAGTAGATACCCAATAGGCTGGAAAATATTGCACAATATGTCAATAACTGGAGTAATTGTAAATTGTAAAAATGTGAAAACTAAAAGATAAACGTAAGTATGCGAAATTGCATCAAATCTATCAGGGCAAAAAAATACCTTGATAAATATAAGAATGCGCTGAGTATACCGTCTTATGGGAAAGAAACAACGAAGCCTAGAACTTTTAAGAGCATTAATTATTATTATTATTATTATTATTATTATTATTATTATTATTATTATTATTATTATTGTCTTTATTAATGAGGTTTTCAGCCCTTGGTTGGTTCGCCTCAAAGAGAGAGCATTAATTTCACGATTAATCTAATGAATCAAATGTTGCTTTACGCTGAAAAGTTGATCGATTAGTAATGAATCGACCAAATTTTCTTTGTAATCAAAATCATTGTCATTATACAATACTAACATGTGCAATTTTTTCGTTCATAAACCATTACTACAAAGAATAGAATGAGCAAAATTTCGCATAAGGAATGGAATACAGCGAAAACATTTTCTTAAGCATTATTTTATGGAAAATTATGACGTATGATCCCAATTTGATGCAATCTAGCAAACCTAATTGAGGAGCCTAGATGCAAAGGGATGTAAGTGACCATTTTGTCGATTTGGAGCTGAGCATATCAAACGAATCTTCAGATTTCAAGCTTTTGGGTCCGTTTTGAAACTCCATATATTTTGTATTGGATTGTATTGAATACTTGATGAAAAACTTTAAACCACATTTACTCGGAAGTAGGTTTTTGTCACTTACACCCTTTTGCTTCTAACCCCTCAATTATTCACAACCAGCACCAATAAAAATCCAAATGATCACAATACGACATATAAGATGTGACAGACATATTTTACAGAAGTTAATTCATAATTACTTGTTTAAAATTGCGGTAGATTCCTGAAACCATGACACACACGGCCTCAGTGGCGAGTTCAGTTGTTTTGTTTTTTTCGAATTTCCTGTCTTTTCCAAAATCCGTGAAACCATAGAACATGTCAGCTTTAGCGCTGCATGTAAGTTCTGGTTTTACAGACATTCCGTCTATCGAAATCGCCACCACTTTCTCCTTTTTAGATCGTATTTTCTTTACTTTCTTCTTCACTGCACGCAGCAGGGTTTCGTTCAGACCTGGCTGGATGCGGATGTGCTTATTGTACCTATACACTGAATTTTTATGTGGAAGCACTATCTTTTTCGTGTCTCTAATGAATCTGTAGGTTTTCGGGCCACTTAAATAGACACTAGACGCAAACTTGATCGTTTCCTGGTGGTACCTACGTGCCTTCGGTTTTTTCGTTATGTTCTTCAGCGTGTCGTAAATCACTGGATTTTCCCTGGCCTGTTTTCCAAGTGATTCATTTGAAGTTTTTTCCTTCCGTTGTTTCTTCAGTTCGATGATCGTTTTTGATAATTTACATTTCATTTTTTTATTAGACTCCAACCGCCGCTTGCTTTTTTGATTTGAAACAAACAGCTGGCGTCGTAGGGCACTGTTGTTTTCTTTGAGAATCTTGTTCTTTTCACGTTCCACCTTCAATAATGCTTCAGAGGCTATGTTCCTGATGTCGGGTGATTGTGAATAGTTGCATGATGAGCTATGGCCAGCTGTTCCTCTTAACTCAGGTGGCTTCATATACGACTCTGGGCTGGATACGGTCACTGCTGGGGGTTCCAATGCTCCAAATGATGAGACCCAGAATTCAGCTTTTGATCCGTCGGTTGATTGGGAATCGTAAAGTGATGCGTTAGGGCCAGTAGTTTTTTCTGGAAGCTCCGGTAAACTTGTGGTCGACTCCGGGCTAAACATGACCATCGCTGGAAGTTCAAATGCTTCAGATACTGAGATACCGAGCTTAGCTTTCGATTCGTGGGATGAGCAAGAATCGTCACATGTTGGGGTATGGTATGTTGTTTCACACGAAAACTCCGGCAGCTTTGTAAGCGATTCCGGCTGAGGGCTGAATTCTTCCTCCACAAAGGGCAATACCGAAGATTCCACTGTTCTGTGAGATGATTCTGCATTCGAAGCATTGAGCCATGCGATATAGTCCGCGTCGTTTTCGAGAAATTCTTCCACAATTGGATCAGCTCCATCAGAATTGGAACAATCGCCGACGGCGAATGAATTTGGCACGGCATCAGGCAACAAACTGAAAAGATCAAGAAAAAGGTGATCTTCTTTATAACATTTCATAATGAAAATATAATTTTTCTACTTACCCTCGGTCTTTCGCGTGAACATTACGATATCTCTCCGGTGGGAAGTGATCGGAACAAATTTTTTTGTTTGAAAACGCTCTCGCACCAATTTTTTCGAACAGCGTTTTTGCCTCTGCTGAGTCACAGCTAGCCACCCACAAACGGCATCTTTATTTTACAAATTACTCAATACATATTATTGTACAAACATTCGTAACAAACATACTTACAAATCCTCAGTTTTTGGAAAGCTTTGGAATGATTTACCAATTAAATTCCCCTGGTGATTCCTGCACAAATAAATTTCACACTTGCGACCCATCGTCGGCTCGATTGTTTACAAACAGCAACAGAATCGAAATTATGAATTGAAACGTCAGTGCTAGCAAATGACACTATCGAGCTGCACCAGCGCCTCTAGCGGTGACATTCCTCAACGGTTTGAATCGATCGTTACGTTGCCTTACACAACTCCGGATGTCCAGCTTGGACGTCTGTTCTCTGTGTTTAAGCAAATATAGCTCAGAATCTGAGTAGGAAAATTTAAAGGTGCGCTAGTAAAATATTTATTCAGAAAGCGCCATCATGGTGTCGAAAAAAGTTTTTGAGTGGGAAAGTCACCGTCGATGTCGCTAATGAGCTTGTTTTTTCTTTACACAAGATTTTCAAGCAATTTTTTTCGAGCATGTTCGTCTGTTCTCTGTGCTCTGGTGTTATCTGACCTGTCACTGGGCAGTTTGTATTGGGTCGGTTCGTGCAAAACCGTGCTGCCGCCGGATTCAGTGGCCATCCGCTGAGCGGACCAGAGATGGAAACACTCTCATCGTGATTAAACTCGCGAGTGTAAAAGCAACAAACGCTTTACTCACGGTGCCGAGAGTAAGCCGTGTGTGAGTTTATTCGCACCCGCTTGTTTCACGAGTATGAAGCAAAACAAAAACAAAAACACTCATGAATTTTTATTCGCGAAGAACAAGTGGAGATGCGGGAATTGCATTTTACTGCGATTTTAATAGCAAAACAAGTAATTATCCATCAGATAGTAGTGTTTTGTGCTTTATTGTTCCTGAAAAGTTAATCTGTCGGCCGTGTAAATTCGTTTTTTTCACAAAATTGAAAAATGTTCAGAGCTGCTTCGCGAATCAATCACGAGTGCGACCAGCTTCGTTAGCTCGCGAGTGAAGGAAGTGCGAATATATTCTGGCTTCTGTTGTTTACGAGTAGGACAGCTTTGCGTTTGTGTCTACTCAGCTGCATTCCTCACTGTTTTCCATCACTGGAGCGGACTCTGCATTGGTTTGGAGGCGCTTCATCTGTAGCATCTGGTACATGGTTAGTATTTGCAACTCGGTGCTGAATGGCTTGTTCATGGAGGAGCTGACCATCCGATGGCACTCATTGGACGACTGTACGGTGTTCGGGGAGTAGACATTCGGATGCTGCGGTTCATGCTTCCTGGTTGAAGCGCTTCCGGGCCTGGACAAGTCCGGCTACCTTCGAGGACGTCAGCGAACTATTCCAACAAGCTGCTTCCCAGCTTTCAAGATTCGGTCAACGGGCCGAAACGTTGGACCAGAATCTCCTAGATCCGTTTGGCCGTATTCGAGAGTGCTGAGCTGTCCGATGCCAGAATGGTGTTGGAAGATGACTAAATCATCCCGACGACTCCTACAAGCTGACGCTCCACCGTACATCGTCTTCCGTTATATAACTGAAAATTGGGTTCTTTAACGGTATCCAGTTTTTTTCCATAATTGAAATCTCAACCCGTAAATAAATTGAAATTAATTTTATCATTTTCGGTTCATAACTATATTTTAAACTCATTCGAAGTTTGTATGAGGAAAATTTATTCTTCGTGGTGAGCTGTTATTCTATCGATTGAACCAGGAATTGAACTGTCATCTTGTCCGTTTTATCCACGGAAAAACATCAAAACAAAGATATTGTAAGTTACAATTTGTAACAATAAAATCGTGTTATATTATATTTAGAAGAATGATCTTTTTTGATTAAGCCAGAGAAAACTGCAATATATTATTCACTACACAACCCAATTGGCAAACAAACTGCTATTACTACTGTAGGATCGTAGTAGTCATAGATTTAAGTAGGTATTGACGTTTGTATAATAAAGAATCATTCCTATTCAAACCACCAATCTGGAAGGACGTTCTTACAACTGGCGACGACGGAGAAATTTCGGAAGGAAGAAAGAATAAAGGAATCAATAGAAGTGCAAGCGGCCTGAAGAGAGAATCGGAAACGAAAATCTGGCGGAATTAGGAAGTAGCCTGGACCGGAAGCCTGAATCAGAAGTAGGAAACGATCTGAACAAAACCGAATATGGCTTGGTCGGCGGTATGTAAATATTTCCATGGTTACAAAATAAAAAAATAAAAAAATCTTGAATTTCGGAAAATGTGATTTCACATATTTTGGCACCCGTTGGCAATTCTCGGGTTGGAAAATCATACATAGGAATCAAGGGCGATCCCTAGGATTCTGGCAGAACTCGAATTCTGAATGAGAGTTTGCTATACCACCCGGAGGCGATCCTCGGGTGTAAATAAAACCTAGAGGCGATCCTCAGGTTGAGAAAGAACACCTAGAGGCGATCCTCAGGTTGTAAATAATCTAGAGGCGATCCTCAGATTATATTGAAAAACCTAGAGGCGATCCTCAGGTTATAAAATAAATCTGTAGGCGATCCTCAGATTTTGAAGGAAACCTGGAGGCGAACCTCAGGTTATAGAATTGAATCTGGAGGCGATCCTCAGATTACAAAGAAAACCTGGAGGCGATCCTCAGGTTGTATAACTAATCTGGAGGCGATCCTCAGATTATATAATTAAATCTAGAGGCGATCCTCAGATTATATATAAAGAAAAACCTGGAGGCGATCCTCAGGTTGTCAAATTTAATGTAGAAAAGATCCTCAGATTATTGGAAATCTGGAGGTGATTTTCAGATTACATGTGTTTTAGAATGATTGGGTTTTTTATTCTCCAGGTCAATCAACTCATACCCCCATTCGTCGAAAATGAGGAAGGCCCGGTGGGCGTACGATGGGAGAAATGGAGAGAGCAGTTCGACGCGTACCTGTCGTGGAAAGACATCGATAGTCACGAAGACAAGTTTAAAACGCTGATGATGTTCGGAGGTCCTGATATACGGAGAATCGTTTCAAACGTTGCTGAAGTCGGAAGTGGAACAATCGACAATCGGTATCGTATAGCCGTGAACCTGCTGGACGAGTATTTTGTACCCCGAGTCTCCAAGACCTTCGAACGCCAAAAGTTCAGGCAAATGGTGCCAACATCGCAAGAGAAGCTGGACGCTTTCGTCGTACGTTTGAAACATCAAGCAATCAATTGTGACTTTGGGAATCAAGCAGAAAACATGATAGTGGACCAAGTTGTAAGTACGACAAAGGATTTAAAGCTCAAACGGAGATGCCTGGAGAAAGACCTATCGTTGAAGGAAGTCCTCGATATAGCACGATCGCACGAATCTGTTGAATTGCAACTGCATAATTGGGAGGAGAAGAATACAACCAAGCTGGACCTAAATGCTGTTGAATCGAAACCAGCTGCTACCGAAACAAATGAAATATTGAAGATCACAAATTTCGCTGGAAAGAAATGTACCAGGTGTGACGGAAAACATGACAGTCGTGATCCCTCGTGCCCAGCTAAGACTCGTAAGTGCAACAACTGCGGCCAAACTGGACATTTCGCTCGATGCTGTTTCCGGAAGAGAAAACCTGAGACCGAGTTCAGTACAATAAACAAATCCACTCGGCCTAAGTTCAAGCGGTTCATTCGAGAGATCGAGGATGTCAAAAATGATGATGAAGGAACAGTGTTCAACTTATTCCACCTTGGATCTGGAAAACGGTCTGTTACCGTAGACGTTGGCGGACACCCTTTGCAGCTAATGGTAGATACGGGCGCAGATGAAAATGTACTCGCTGAGCGTGACTGGGAGCAGCTCAAACGAACTGGCTTCGAAGCATATGGAATCAGGAAAGGTAGCAAGAAGGTTTTCAACGCTTATGGATCAAACACTCCACTTGGTGTACTAGGAGAGGTTGATGTGGAAGTAAAGTTCAACGGGAAATCCATGGACACGACGTTCTATGTAATTGCCGGAGGTAAATGCTCATTACTTTCGGGTGATGCAGCAATCAATTTGGGAATCATCCAATTCACTTATGCTGTTGACAAGCAAACATTTCCATCAATCAAAGGTAAGAAATAATTTTGATTTGCTAACGAATTAAAGAAACTTATCGATTGAAAAATAAACAAATATAAACTTTAATACATTTTTACAAAATTAGGGATCGTTGCAAACGTTAAAATCGATAAGAATGTACCTCCTGTACGACAAAGTTTGCGTAGGATTCCCTTTCCTCTTGAAGAGTTAGCAATAGCTAAACTTAAAGAATTAGAGGAACAGGATATTATTGAGCGAGTTTTCGAAGCTTCTGAATGGGTTTCACCAATGATAGTTAAAAGGAAAAGTCAAACTGAAGTACGTATAATTGTTGATCTACGGGAAGCCAATAAAGCCGTTATTCGCGAAGTACATCCTCTACCAATGCTAGAACAAATGACTAGGAAAATAGGTGGGAATTTGATGAAAATTTTGAAATAATTGTTAACTTAAAGCTTAATAAATAATATAAATTTTAGGTGGAAATTCAATTTTTACCAAGCTTGATATCCGCCAAGCTTTTCATCAGGTTGTACTAAGCAAGAAATGCAGGTATATAACAACTTTCATTTCCCCTCTTGGGTTAATGCGGTACAAAAGACTCATGTTTGGCCTCTCAGCGGCACCTGAGCTTTTCCAAAAAGTAATGGAAACAATATTCGCTGATTTTCCGTGGCTGATAATCTTCATAGACGATATTTTGATACCAGCCAAAAACAGCGAGGAGTTGCGATACAGAACAAATTTGGTACATCAACGGCTACAACAATACAACATCTTGATTAACACAGACAAAACAGAATACGGAGTAACCGAGCTTGATTTCATTGGGTACCGTATAACCGCAAATGGTATATCAGTTGCAAGGAACAAATTAGAAGCGATAGAACTTCTCAACCCGCCCACATCCACGGAAGAAGTTCGTAGTTTCCTCGGATTAGTGAATTTCGTAAACCGTTACATTCCGCACATGGCTACGATAACAAATCCTCTAAATCAACTTACGCACAAAGGGACAAAATTTCAATGGAATTCTGTTCATCAGCAGGCATTTGACGAAATCAAAAAGATTTTGAAGAGAGACGAAACTCTTGGATTTTACAATCCAGATTTCGAAACATATGTAATTGCTGACGGTAGTCCGGTAGGACTTGGTGCAGTTTTGGTTCAGAAGAACGAAGCAGGTCAATTCAAAATTATTCACTATGCTTCGAAGACTCTCACAGCCACTGAGAAGAAATATGCTCAGACGGAAAGAGAAGCATTAGCTCTGGTGTGGGGATGTGAAAAGTTTTATCATTATTTGTATGGTAAATCTTTCTACTTGATAACAGACCATAAACCACTCGTGGTGATTTTCGGAGATCGTATCAAACCATCTCCCCGCATAGAACGGTGGAAACTACGATTAATGTCTTTCGACTATAAAATTATGTACAGACCCGGAAAAGGGAACATAGCTGACCCACTATCCCGACTATGTCAAACTGTACCTAATAACGGACCAAGTTTTGATGAGGAAACGGAGAGAATAATCAGATTTATCACTGAGGATACTTGTCCCATTGCTCTATCGTTACAAGAGATAGAACAAGCCACTTGCAATGATGAAGAACTCCAAGAACTCATAAAGTGGTTACCCTATCCTTCTAGAAGGTGGCCTAAAACATTATTAAGATATAAAAAACTTGCAAGTTGCCTAACCACTGACCAAAAGGTGATAATGAAAGATCAAAAGCTGGTTATTCCCAGGACATTACAAAAGCGAACATTGAGTCTGGGACATGATCCTCATCTCGGCATTTCATCAATGAAACGACGACTGCGAACAAAAGTTTGGTGGAGCGGAATGGACACTATGATTGAAAGTTTTGTTACAAGTTGCTCAGGATGCGTTTTAATCTCTATCCCAGATGCACAACCACTCACACGAACTGAACTACCCGAGAGACCATGGATAAAACTAGCTATGGATTTCATGGAAATTCCAGGAGGACACCACTTACTGGTTGTGACCGATTATTTTTCAAGATACTTTGAAGTTGTTATTCAAAATTCTATGACGGCTAAATTGACAATTACGAAACTAAGGGAAGTTTTCGCACGATTTGGATATCCTGAAGAGATAGTGTGCGACAATGGTCAACCGTTCTCCTCAGATGAATTTTCTTCGTTTTGTAAAACAAATGGAATCAAAATAAATCATTCAGTTCCTTATGCTGCATTCCAAAATGGTCAAGTGGAAAGACAAAACCGGACCTTGTTAAGATCGATCAAAATCAGCGTTGCATTGGGTCGCGATTGGAAATGCGACTTACAGGATTTTCTACACGCATATCGAGCAACACCTCATTCAGTAACCAGTTTCTCTCCTGCTGAACTCATGTTCGGATGGAATTTGCGGGATAAGTTACCACGATCTACACGTGAAGTAAATATCGAGAAAGCCAAACAAAATGATGCTCGTTGCAAAGAAAAAGGAAAAACGTACATTGATGGAAAAAGGAAAGCTAAAGATTCCACTATTGATGTCGGAGATTTCGTAGTTGTGAAAAACTTCATCCGGAAGAACAAATTAACACCAAATTTCAATCCTCAACAACACAAGGTGGTTAAAAGAGATGGAACACGGCTACAATTGGAAAATGTTGAAACAGGCGTTATATCCAGTCGACATGTAAACCATACCAAGAGAATTGTAAATAGAAATCCGTTTTTGTGCCCAGATGAAAGGGAAATAGGTATAATCCAATAGATACAGACTATTACTAATAAAATATCTCGATTTGAAAATGAAATGAATACTATATATATATAAATTTCAGAAACAACTTCAAGCATTCCTCAATCCAATAATGACGAGATGACATTGATGGTTCCAGATACCGAAGAACGAAAGAAACGACAAACTGAATCCGAATCAAGTTTGATTGGAAGAAAACGACAAAAGCGGCTCCCTAAGCATCTCCAAGATTTCAAACTATATAAACTAGAATAATATTGGTTAATAGTCTATTAAATACTACATTAAATATTTCCTGGAATAAAATGTTACAATCACTAGAAAAGGGGAGGGATGTAGGATCGTAGTAGTCATAGATTTAAGTAGGTATTGACGTTTGTATAATAAAGAATCATTCCTATTCAAACCACCAATCTGGAAGGACGTTCTTACAACTACTGTTCAGCGACGTAATGTTTTCATAAAGCGGTGCATTGAACGCTGGCCGTCCGAATTGACTGGAGTTCTTTCGCAGGCTCTTTTCTGTTTAAAAATGCGACGAAAAGCAAAGATCGGCAGGGCGACCGCGGACTCTAGACCATTTACTCCGACTGTTGCTCATGAATCCGGATAACCGTCTATCGGTATCCGGGTGCCCCTCCGTCTGACTCGAATTCAGATTGGACACGCTACTACTCCGTCGCAATCTCATCCAAATTACCGATGGATAGCCAATTGCCCTCTTCCCGTAGCTTTTCAATAGTTTCTTCCTCCTACAGCTGTTGCTGTTGCATCTGCAGAGGGAACCCCCAACCGAAGGTAGGAGATTTCAACGTTGATCGATCCATTGCCATCGGTGGACGTTCCCGTTCAGACGTTTCCGAGTGCGAATCTCTCGGATATCTTTGCACTGCCGGATCGATACCGATATGCTTTCATTGGCGTCCTGCTTCTCCAAAATCGGCGGCCCACTGGAAACACCGAAATTATGTGGTGCCGTGACTCGATTATTACAACCAATCAAACTGATTAACTGCTTAGGAGTTGCTGCTGCTGTGAGGATGTGGGAGGTGTGCTGCTGATGCATCGTAACGCGTTCCGAGACGGCCATTGCATGGCTCCACTTCCAGATGTGCCGGCTGTGCTCCTGCTGGGGTCCTCCTTGTTGGAAGTTAGGTAGCGTAGAACGCTCGGATAGCGTCGAACCTTCAGGTACGTGAACGGCGGCAGTATTGTTGGTAGGTAGAATTGTTTGAGAGATGTCGTAGGTATATTGCTATAGAAGAAGAATGTTGAATTGTATATACCTGAATGGAATAAAGAGTTTGGCGGTTGCTGATTGAGGTATCAGTCGGCAGCCGTCTAGTTTGATGGAAGATGTCTAGCGTTTTATTTTCATTGTAATTTAGAAACAAGCATCGACGGAGCTAGCCTCGCTATGGCCTGCGTGTCCATGGTGGACTAGCCTCCAACACTCCTTAGCACTACACGACGACCGACTTTAATTAAGTGGTAACTGCACTCCTGATGTTCCTCTTTCTCGAATTCCAGTGAAGGCAAATTCATTCGGATGGTTTTGGATTTTTCTCCCCGTCGATACATTTTGTAGCGCGCGCAAGCCTAAAAAATGTTGGGTATTTATAAACAAATTCTCAACACATTTTTTCCCCGTTGTCATAAACTGCTTCCGCATGAATTACTTACATTGTGTAAACTGTACTGCAATAGAGATAAGTGACATTTCAACACACGAACACTAGCGCAAATTTTTCCTCACACAAAAGTGCACGCCGATTGAAAGGCTACTCAGATCGCATATGCAAATATTACCCAATCGATTTGGGTAAAACGGGTAAATAATGATAAAACTAACGTCCGGGGCAAGAGTGCAAATATTTTCCTCGCAGTTTCACAACGACATCTACAAAAAAGGCACGCATACTTTTGAACGTGATTACCTCTATAGTAGTTTACGCAACAAGGTGCAGAATGAAGATTTTTACAGCACGAGTTGTACACTTATCCAACGAGGCTTGCCGAGTTGGATAAGTACGACGAGTGCTGTAAAAATCGAGTTCTGCACCGAGATGCGTACAACGTTTTTTACAATTTCATAAATTACCACTTGAGGATAGTTTTTAACAAAACTTTTACATCAAACTGCACATTGATGTTCATAGCCATGTTTAAGAAAGTCTGATCATAGCAGGTTATACTGTGCAGTTGTCACAATTTTTCAAACCTGCGTCCAGAAAGCATCAAGAAGATGATCAAAACTGAAAACAGTGCTGTAATGGTTCATTACGCAACGCAAATCAGTGCTGTAATGAACCATTACAGCACTGATAATTTAGTGTGGGAAAGTAGGCCTTTTCCTGTCAGATTTGCGTGGGGTAAAACAGCCTATTACGATGAGAAATTGCAAAAAATATATTTCCACACTAATATAGCGGCAAAATGTTTGAAATTGAGTGCATTATTTTTCCTACATTCAGCCGGCAGGAGATGAGTGTGGATAGCGATGAGGATTTGACATTACGAAATGTAAACATGTCAGAATGCTTGTCAGAATGATGGCAGGGTTGGGAGCACATTCTCCACATTGAAAATCTTCTCCACAGGCCAGGGGTGTACACACTACTTCGCACGGTAATTTTAATTTCAAATTGGAGAGATTTCTTGAATTTTCAAAAAATTGTATGAAAATCACGAAAGCATATAAAAAATATTCAAAAGCGGCAATGATCATGAAAACCAATTGGCTTTCGAAGAAAAATACAAAAAAGGGGGGTTAGGTCAGACGGGAATGGTCTATTGGGGTGCCATGTTTATTACATTAAATAATATTTAATCTTTTGAACCAGCTTAGCTCACAAGGCGTATTAGATGTCAAAACGTTCATTTGCCTAGAGTTTTCCTGGGTTAAGGCATACTGCAAAAAAGTAAAAGAGATCAAAACCGTATGTTTGTTTGTACGATACTATCACCTAATTACAGCCTGTTTCACTCGTTAGCTGTGATCTCAAAACATTTCTATCTTTGAATTTGTTTTAGGTTCAGAACATCAAAGTAAAATTAAAAGTTCTGAAACTTCGGTCGTGTGAATGATACTAACGCTTCATATGGTCTTAATTAGTTTTACTCGTTACCCCTTTGAATTGAGTTTTCCAGGCTCAAAACATCAAAGCAAGCACAAGAGATCGAAACCTCCTGTTGTGTAAATATGGTACTAACGCTTCATATTATCTAACTCTGTTTCCCTCGTTAGCTACCTTCTCAGGGGACTCACTGTGTTTGTTTTGCTTACCCTCTCATTGGACTCGATTTTGTCCAGCTACACTCTCAGAGGACTCACTGTTTTTATTTTTGCTAACCCTCTCAAAATACTTCTAATCTATCTACAGGGGTTACTCAAAATAACTGGAACAGGTAAAATTTTCACTTTTCAAAAAATGTTCAACTCTCAATTTTTTACTGTAAGTTCATCAACTAGTTGTGTATCAGTAGCCCAATTTTGGAGAAGATCGGACCATTGTTCAAGGAGTTATAAAGATTCTAGAAAAAGGTAAAATTATCCGATAGCCAACTTTGAGCTGTTATATCTCCGGATTCAATGAACAGAATGCAATGAAATTTTGACCATTCATGACTTGTATAATGAGCTATGAAAAACCTTCGACCTAACATAAAATTCGTAACACGGAAGAAAATTATAACGATTAGATTATTTTTCTAATAAACACCAACATCGTTTCAAAATTCAAGATGCAAATTATAGTTCAATTAATTTCCCTCTAAATGACTTATATATAAATGTGTTTTGAACAACATAGCCGCTAATAAATTGAGAAAGTAATGGGATACATATTAGAAATTGATGAATTTATTAAAAAATCGTGAAATGAATGAAATCGTTATAACTTTTTCTCTTGTTTAAAAATTAAAGTTAAGTGAGACGTTTTTAAGGGTTTATCATATAAGTCATGTATGGTTAAAATTTCATTGCAATCAGTTCCTTGAATCCGGAGATATAAAAGCTCAAAGTTGGCTATCGAATAATTATACCTTTTTCAAGAATCTTTATATCTTCGTGAAGAATAGCCCGATCTTTTCCAAATTTTGACCACTGATACACAACTAGTTGATGAACTTACAGTAAAAATTAGAGAATATTTGATGCCCTTTTCAAAAAGTTACAGCGAGTTGAACATTTTTTGAAAAGTGAAAATTTTACCTGTCCCAGTTATTTTGAGTAACCCCTGTATCTATCCCAAGGGATCGAAACTTTCTGTTGTGTACGGTACTAATGAATATGGTCTAACTATGTTTCTCTCGTAATCTACGATCTCAAAATATTTATTTGAATTGAGTTTTCCAGGCTCAGAACATCAAATCAAGCACAAGAGATCTAAACCTTCTGTTGCGAATTGTACTAAATCAGTTTCACTCGTTAAATATCTATACTCTTAAAATACTTCTTTGAATTGAGTTTTCCAGGCTCAGAACATCAAAGTAAGCAAAAGAGATTTAAACCTTCTGTTGTGTACTGTACTAACGCTTCATATTGTCTTACTCTGTTTCACTCGCCAGTTGACCTCTCAGGGGACTCACCTTTTTTTCTTTGCTAACCCTCTCATAATACTTCTAATCAATCTATCTATCACTAGAGATAGGAACTTTCTGTTGTGTACGGTACTAACGCTTCATATCGTCTAACTCTGTTTCTCTCGTTATCTATGCTCTCAAATACTTCTTTGAATTGAGTTTTCTAGGCTCAGAACATCAAAGCAAGCACAAGAGATCTAAACCTTCTGTTGCGTATGGTACTAACTCTGCTTTGTAGGGATTATGAGAGATAATAAAAGAATATAATCATGTTCAAGGAACTACGACATAAGAAAAATACATCAAGGTGTAGGAATGAGAATTGTGAAGTCCGTCGTTATAGAGAAAGGTTGAATCATAGTAGGCGTCCAATCAGGATTCGAATGTGAACGTCAATTTGTTGGTTAACTTTCGCGATAATAAACGTGTTTACAAGAAAAATGTTAAGTGTTTTGAATTGAAAATTAGATCATTCACAAAAACGATCAAAGAATATTCCGATCACTACATGCTTCACTCGTTATCTATAATCTCAAAATACTTCTTTGAATTAAGTTTTCGAGGCTCAGAACATCAGCGTAAGCACAAGAGATTTAAACCTTCTGTTGTGTACTGTACTAACGCTCCATATTGTCCAACTCTGTTTCACTCGCCAGCTACCCTCTCAGGGGACTCACTGTTTTTGTTTTGCTTACCCTCTCAGGGGACTCGCTTTTGTTCAGCTACCCTCTCAGGGGACTCACTGTTTTTGTTTTGCTTACCCTCTCAGCCCGGGTAGAGGTAAAATACTGACGATCAAAACATGATATTGGTTTGATTGATATAAGAGATAAATGATCTAAAAATAATATTGCCTTTTGCAGTAGCATCAATATGGTATTGCAGAAATCTTTCTTCCATAATATCACTGCCGGACAGTGGGGGTTAGTTGGATCACACACACACACACACACATATTGTCTAACTCTGTTTCACTCGCCAGCTACCCTCTCAGAGGACTCGCTTTTGTTCAGCTACCCTCTAAGGGGACTGACTGTTTTTTTTTTTTGCTTACCCTCTCAGGGGACTCATTGTTTTTTCGCTAACCATTTCAAAATACTTCTTATTTATCTATCTGTCACAAGAGATCTAAACCTTTTGTTGTGTACGGTACTAACGCTTGATATTGTCTAACTCTGTTTCACTCGTTATCTATGCTCTCAAAATACTTCTTTGAATTGAGTTTTCCAGGCTCAGAACATCAAAGCAAGCACAAGAAATCTAAACCTTCTGTTATGTATGGTACTAGCTCTGTATTACTCTTGGTTTTACTCGTTATCTATGCTCTCAAAATACTTTTTTTTTGTTGTGTATGGTACTAACGCTTGATATTGTCTAACTCTGTTTCACTCGTCAAGCCTCGCAGGAGACTCACTGTATATTTTTTTTTGCTTTCCCTCTCAGGGGACTCACTTTAGATCAGCTACTGTCTCAAGGGGCTCGCCTAAATCAACTTTCTTCTTCAACATACACTCCCGGTAGACTCGCAGTCTAAACTTACCCTCTCTAGAGACTCATTCTGTTTCAGTACAAAATACCCCAAAACACTCAATTACATCAACTCTTTTACTTCGTTTGCCCTCTCAGAGAATTTGTTTTTGAACAACATAGCCGCTAATAAATTGAGAAAGTAATGGGATACATATTAGAAATTGATGAATTTATTAAAAAATCGTGAAATGAATGAAATCGTTATAACTTTTTCTCTTGTTTAAAAATTAAAGTTAAGTGAGACGTTTTTAAGGGTTTATCATATAAGTCATGTATGGTTAAAATTTCATTGCAATCAGTTCCTTGAATCCGGAGATATAAAAGCTCAAAGTTGGCTATCGAATAATTATACCTTTTTCAAGAATCTTTATATCTTCGTGAAGAATAGCCCGATCTTTTCCAAATTTTGACCACTGATACACAACTAGTTGATGAACTTACAGTAAAAATTAGAGAATATTTGATGCCCTTTTCAAAAAGTTACAGCGAGTTGAACATTTTTTGAAAAGTGAAAATTTTACCTGTCCCAGTTATTTTGAGTAACCCCTGTATCTATCCCAAGGGATCGAAACTTTCTGTTGTGTACGGTACTAATGAATATGGTCTAACTATGTTTCTCTCGTAATCTACGATCTCAAAATATTTATTTGAATTGAGTTTTCCAGGCTCAGAACATCAAATCAAGCACAAGAGATCTAAACCTTCTGTTGCGAATTGTACTAAATCAGTTTCACTCGTTAAATATCTATACTCTTAAAATACTTCTTTGAATTGAGTTTTCCAGGCTCAGAACATCAAAGTAAGCAAAAGAGATTTAAACCTTCTGTTGTGTACTGTACTAACGCTTCATATTGTCTTACTCTGTTTCACTCGCCAGTTGACCTCTCAGGGGACTCACCTTTTTTTCTTTGCTAACCCTCTCATAATACTTCTAATCAATCTATCTATCACTAGAGATAGGAACTTTCTGTTGTGTACGGTACTAACGCTTCATATCGTCTAACTCTGTTTCTCTCGTTATCTATGCTCTCAAATACTTCTTTGAATTGAGTTTTCTAGGCTCAGAACATCAAAGCAAGCACAAGAGATCTAAACCTTCTGTTGCGTATGGTACTAACTCTGCTTTGTAGGGATTATGAGAGATAATAAAAGAATATAATCATGTTCAAGGAACTACGACATAAGAAAAATACATCAAGGTGTAGGAATGAGAATTGTGAAGTCCGTCGTTATAGAGAAAGGTTGAATCATAGTAGGCGTCCAATCAGGATTCGAATGTGAACGTCAATTTGTTGGTTAACTTTCGCGATAATAAACGTGTTTACAAGAAAAATGTTAAGTGTTTTGAATTGAAAATTAGATCATTCACAAAAACGATCAAAGAATATTCCGATCACTACATGCTTCACTCGTTATCTATAATCTCAAAATACTTCTTTGAATTAAGTTTTCGAGGCTCAGAACATCAGCGTAAGCACAAGAGATTTAAACCTTCTGTTGTGTACTGTACTAACGCTCCATATTGTCCAACTCTGTTTCACTCGCCAGCTACCCTCTCAGGGGACTCACTGTTTTTGTTTTGCTTACCCTCTCAGGGGACTCGCTTTTGTTCAGCTACCCTCTCAGGGGACTCACTGTTTTTGTTTTGCTTACCCTCTCAGCCCGGGTAGAGGTAAAATACTGACGATCAAAACATGATATTGGTTTGATTGATATAAGAGATAAATGATCTAAAAATAATATCTGGAAAATGTTCGTGGAACATCTGAACAATATCAAAATTTGATATTTCAAGATCATACGAATAGCTCGCTGCTATTGGTTAGATCTTACAAAATCTAAATATGATTTGATGATGATGTTCCAGGAGTAAATTTTTGATTTTATTTTTAGATCTTTTATCTCTTATGTCAATCAGACCCATATCACTTTTTGATCTCCATATCAAAATATGATATTAATGAGCTCTTTTCCTCTACTCGGGAGGGGACTCGCTTTTGTTCAACTACCCTCTCAGAGGACTCACTGCTTGTTTTTATTTTTTTGCTAACCCTCTCATAATACTTCTAACCAATCTATCACAAGAGATCGAAACCTTCTGTTGTGTACGGTACTAACGCTTCAAATATTCTAACTCTGTTTCTCTCGTTATCTATGCTCTCAAATACTTCTTTGAATTGAGTTTTCTAGGCTCAGAACATCAAAGCAAGCAAAAAAGATCTAAACCTTCTGTTGCGTACGGTACTAACTCTGTTTCACTCGTTATCTATACTCTCAAAATACTTCTTTGAATTGAGTTTTCTAGGCACAGAACATCAGCGTAAGCACAAGAGATCTAAACCTTCTGTTGTGTACTGTACTAACGCTTCATATTGTCTAACTCTGTTTCACTGAAAAGCGCAGTAGGCGTTGCCGCGTGCAGACGTGTTTGGAGCTGCTCGTCACATATTTTTTCGCGTCCGCTTATTTATCTATGTTCGCGATTATGCTGACGGTTTGGCCGGTGCTACGCCATCCGGATCCGCGTGTGGAAGAGTTTTTGTGCTGTGTGAATTGTGCAGTGTTTCGTGGGTTTCGGAAGAATTATTTATGGAGAACTATTTTCATTTTTCAAAATCAATTCCACGTTGCCGAAGATTGTGTGTGTCAAATCGTGATACGATTGGTAGCGCTACGCCATCCGGAGGAGAATAATTATTTATCGTGTGTGTGATTGCATGCCGCTGCTAGCAGATCGAATAACGCATGCGGTGCCGGAATTGTTATCGGGAGTGTAGAAATTTTCCGCGTTTTGCCAGCCGATAACTATCCATGTTTGGAATGTTTATTTTGTTTTTTTTTCGTGTTGTTTTTTGGTTTTCGGCTAATACATCATCCCATTAGTGATTAGAGATTTGTTCTAGAATCAAACATTGTGGTCTCATGCCCATAATAGAGATAAAGTGACGCGTGTTCTAATGATGACTGACAGCGTGCGCGAAGGTGTTTGGACGAGGAGTGACCTGATTGCGGCGAGAGGAGGAGTAAACCTGGCGGCGCCGTAAAGACGTTACCATGGTGATGGCACTGATGGCACTATGGCAGCGCTACCTTGGATGGTTTTCGGTGAGATTGTTCCGATCATTAATTAACAAATTAAACTAAATACGTGCCAGATTCGAAGATTATCTTTGAATCAGGAAGTGTGTTTGCAGTATCATTATCCATTTGATAACGGTAATGCACACATGTGGGGCTTATTGTAAGTGAAAGTGACTTCTGAATGGACGTGTCTCTCCAGCCATTCTGAAATGGGTCTCTGAATCTGCAATAGAGCTATCACCTTCTAACTCCCGGACTAAAGCCTTTTGCAGTAGCATCAATATGGTATTGCAGAAATCTTTCTTCCATAATATCACTGCCGGACAGTGGGGGTTAGTTGGATCACACACACACACACACACATATTGTCTAACTCTGTTTCACTCGCCAGCTACCCTCTCAGAGGACTCGCTTTTGTTCAGCTACCCTCTAAGGGGACTGACTGTTTTTTTTTTTGCTTACCCTCTCAGGGGACTCATTGTTTTTTCGCTAACCATTTCAAAATACTTCTTATTTATCTATCTGTCACAAGAGATCTAAACCTTTTGTTGTGTACGGTACTAACGCTTGATATTGTCTAACTCTGTTTCACTCGTTATCTATGCTCTCAAAATACTTCTTTGAATTGAGTTTTCCAGGCTCAGAACATCAAAGCAAGCACAAGAAATCTAAACCTTCTGTTATGTATGGTACTAGCTCTGTATTACTCTTGGTTTTACTCGTTATCTATGCTCTCAAAATACTTTTTTTTTGTTGTGTATGGTACTAACGCTTGATATTGTCTAACTCTGTTTCACTCGTCAAGCCTCGCAGGAGACTCACTGTATATTTTTTTTTGCTTTCCCTCTCAGGGGACTCACTTTAGATCAGCTACTGTCTCAAGGGGCTCGCCTAAATCAACTTTCTTCTTCAACATACACTCCCGGTAGACTCGCAGTCTAAACTTACCCTCTCTAGAGACTCATTCTGTTTCAGTACAAAATACCCCAAAACACTCAATTACATCAACTCTTTTACTTCGTTTGCCCTCTCAGAGAATTTGTTTTCCTAAACAAAAAAATCCAACATTTTCTTAGCGGGCTCTTTAAAACCAATTATATTGTCTTTCTTTTTTATATTAAACAGATTTGTTTCTAAAGACTTTTATTTCTACCTTATCAGGTCAATCGCTGTATCATGACTCAAAAGAGGGCTGACGTTTCAGAGAACTATCTTCTTTGAATTACCCTCTCAACGAATACGTTGTAAAGTACATTTTATCAGGATAACACCATAGATTAATTCCGATCCCTTGATGTACCGAATAAACCATTGCATTTTGTGTTTCAAATCGGGTCCCAAATAATATACAATACCGTGTATTTTTTTTTTTGCGTAATTTATCATTGTTGTGTACCATTGTGATCTAACAGGTAAAGGCCAATCATGTTTTACTGGTAATACGAGAGTGATACACGTGTAGTGTCAAGAAAATGCTAACAAATCTGACTTGAATGGAACCATCATAATTTTGCTAACTTACGCATTCAAAAGCGATTCTCGTAAAATAAATGTGTACGTCACAATTATTTTTTTAGTAGTATTTTTTTTCTTGTAAACACGTTTACTATCGCGAAAGCTAACCAACAAACTGACGTTCACATTCGAATCCTGATTGGACGCCTACTATGATTCAACTTTTCTCTATAACGACGGACTTCACAATTCTCATTCCTACACCTTGACGCATTTTTCTTATGTCGTAGTTCCTTGAACATGATTATATCCTTTTATTATCCCTCATGATCCATACATCTCCTATAGCTATTAACATAATATGTTATGTTATGCTATCAATAGGGCACTGCATTGTTTTGATTTTGTATGGGACTTTGTTGTTTCTTGGCCTTGCTGTGTACAAAATTTCTGTAAGTGTGAAAGAGAAGACGAGAATTTCATGCAGTGCCCCATAGCCAAAATATTTGGCATCTAATTTTGTACAAAAAATCTTTCCTTTAGCCTGACAAGATTGTGTATATGGGTGGGTGCGCGTCTATTGGATCGTAAATTATACAGCATACTTTATCTGTTTATTTTCGTGTGTGAAAAATTATCTTCTATTAAAATTCACGAATTATTTTTTTCCCAACTGATTTGGATAAATTGTCTTTTCGTCGTTCAGGGTAAAACTTTCCTGAAACGTTTCCTGAAGCTAGAAATAAACCAATTCAAGATAAAACTGAATCAATATTTTTTTGTCCATAATACACGGTTTGTGGCTGCCGTTCTCCATCCTCGGTCACGCCCGATGCTCGCCAAGTCACGTTCCACCTGATCCACTCATCGTGCTCTCTGCGCTCCACGCCTTCTTGTGCCAACCACATCAGTCGCGAACACCAACTTTACAGAATTGTTGTCTTCCAACATGCCCTGCTCACACATCGTATTCTTCCGGGGTTCCGGGTTCGCCGTAAAATGCAGCGAGCTCGTGGTTCATCCTTCTCCGCCACATACCGTTCTCCTGCACACCGCCGAAGATCCTAAGCACGCGTCGCTCGAAAAGTCCGAGTGCTTGCAGGTCCTCCTCTAACATGGACCATGTCTCGTGTCTGTAGAGGACCACCGGTCTTATTAGCGTTGTGTACATGGTGCATTTGGTGTGTGAGTGAATCTTTTTAGACCGAAGTTTCTTCTGGAGCCCGTAGTAGGCCCGACTTCCACTGATGACGCGCCTTCGAATTTCACGACTCACGTTGTTATTAGCCGTCAGTAATGATCCCAGGTAGACGAATTCCTCCACCACCTCGAAGGTATCCTCGTCTGTCGTAACATTACTACCCAGACGGGTCCGGTCGTGTTCGGTTCCGCCTACCAGCATGTACTTTGTTTTTGAGGCATTCACCACCAGTCCAACCTTTGCTGCTTCGCGTTTCAGGCAAGTGTACAGCTCTGCCACTGTTCCAAATGTTCTGGCAATAATGTCGATGTCGCCCGCAAAGCACACAAATTGTGCGGATTTTGTGAAAATCGTTCCCCGGCTGTTGAGCCCGGCTCATCGCATCACACCTTCCAGAGCGATGTTGAAGTGTAGGCATGAAAGTCCATCACCTTGTCGCAGTCCCCGGCAAGATTCGAATAAACTGGATAATTCACCCAAAGCCCTCACACAGTTTTGCACACCGTCCATCGTTGCTTTATTCAGTCTTGTCAGCTTCCCAGGAAAGCCGTTTTCGTCCATGACTCTCCATAGCTCTGCGCGGTCGATACTGTCGTATGCCGCTTTGAAGTCAATGAACAGATGATGCGTTGGGACCCAGTATTCACGGCATTTCTGGAGGATTTGCCGTACGGTGAAGATCTGGTCCGTTGTCGACCAGCCGTCTATGAAGCCGGCTTGATAACTTCCCACGAACTCATTCGTTTTAGGTGATAGACGACGGAAGATGATCTGGGATAGCGCTTTATAGGCAGCATTCAAAATAGTGATTGCTCTGAAGTTCTCACATTCCAAATGGTCGCCTTTCTTGAGAATGGGACAGATTACCCCTTCCTTCCACTCCTCCGGAAGCTGTTCGGTTTCCCAGATCCTGACTATTGTAGTGTCGGTAACGGGTAGTCGTTACTCTAGCATACAGGGAACTAAAGAATTTGAATTGTTAGAGTCATAGCAAGCTTTGAAAATATATCGAGCTTTTTACGCTATGATGAGGGGTGATTCAATTTTGACAATTCTTGCCGACAGCCCTTGCAGCATCAGAGGTCATCAAAGTAGCCAAAAATTTAAGCAAAAATTTCAGTTCAACTTTTCCAAAATGTCAAAAGTTTTCACCGTTGTTTTTCCTTGAGTATTTTTTTTGTACGATTTAAATTAAAGCATTTTCTTCAATTTTAGGTTTATGATTATCGCCACCATTACATTGGCAATACCGAATTAAATGGAACATAATAAGTAGATAAAGGAATCATGAGTTGACGTCGGAGAACCAAATGATTTTGTTCCAATGGCCGCAACATTATGTACCCACACGACGGCTCTCCATTAAACGAATAAAAAACCGTTGTAGTTATTCACAAATCTTGGAGCGCGAAACTCGTTCGTTCTTTTATTAAATATCGGGTGCACAGAAGTAGGAAGAATCCAGAATAGATTAAATGCATTGGTCAATATCCTTCTGGAAAAAACGAAGTTGCGGGAAATGAGATACACAATTATTTTGGAAAACTTATTTCAAATTCGTCAGTGGGACAGAGTGGCTATGTTAGAGAATTTTAATTTTCAACTGCCTAAATCCCATTTAGAACTAGAAGAAAAAGTCGTTCCAATGTTGTAGGACTTCACTACAAATAACTATATTGTACTGGAATTTCATGTGGAATACTGGTTCGGAATTATAAAGCATTAATATTTATTAAAGACACTTTACCACTTATGTGGCATTTGTGTCTGACTGATTCGGAAGGATAGAGAGAACGATACCAGGAATAAAAATCTATCAAGAATTTCAAAAGGCCACCAAGCCAGAGCCATGTTTACAGAATGTGTTTGTTGCTGAGCAAGTTGAGGTTGCTGATGACAAAGTTGTGACCATTGGTACAAAATCATTCGGGTTTTCGACGTCGTCTGCATTTTCCATTCCTTTTGTTTCGTCATTACAAATAATGGCGGCTATCATGTACCTAAAATTAAAGAAAATGCTGTAAAATATTAAATTTGTACTAAAAAACTGAAGGAAAAACTTGAAAACATCAACAGTGAAAATTTTTGACATTGTAGTGGCGTTGAACTGAAATTTCGGGCTACTCTGATGACCTCTGATGCTGCAAGGGCTGTCGGCAAGAATTGTCAAAATTGAATCACCCCTCATCATAGCGTAAAAAGCTCGATATGTTCTCTTCTTGGATTGTACTTCTGGAAAACGGTTGTGTTTCATTCCATAGTCCGATATTACATTTGGCGGCGCAGGAAAAAAAAATCAGAAAAAGTAAGTCGATTACGATCCGGAGTTGAATTGAGGAGAAATATTGCGTTTATTAAAAACTGTGAGTTAAAAGTTTCTGCGTATCCCGATTGAGTTTGAATTGAAGTTGGAGCTAAAAAAAAAACAAGTGAAGTGAGTATTGATAGTGCATGAAAAGTGGATGGATGGAAAAGCTAACTTTGGACAGGACAAATGGAATGCTGGTAAGCCTTAAAGCTCTCTTAACTAATGAACATAAATGACAAAGTTTTTTTTAGTTTGATTTAATTTTGTCATTTTCGTTGCATAGAGTAAGATACTTGTTATTCTCACACGGCCGTTGCCATGGCAACCTTGCCCTATCAGAGAAGGTGCACACTGGCGATTGCTACAACACATATTTTTTGCAGTGGGCCATGGTCAATGAGATTCTTATTGGAACATAATGGACAGCTCAATGTTTTGTTTTGATTGTAAGATGGAAAGTAGCATCCTAATAAGTATTTGTTTTACTCAAGATTGTGAAGCGCTGATGAAAATAACACGAAATTTTGAAAGAACAAAAAGGTCAATAATTTGAACGAAAAGTTTTCTGAATAGTGATGAAAATTGTGTCCTGAAATTGATTGGTGTTGTGGTAAAACGGAAACTGTATGCCGAAAGAAAAGTGACTGTGCGCGAAAGAGTAAGGCAACCGTATGCCATGGGATGGTAATTGTTGAGTAGAGACTGTTTATATAGAGACATGCAAAGACGGCTTCTTTTGACTGTTTTTCTTCTTTTTGCCAGACTTTGTTTTCATAATTTTGCTGGCGTGCTCGATATGTAGATTTGGTTTCACTCTTTACGGGACTGTGTTATATGCAGACTGTACTGTTGATATCTACGGCAACTGTGTGCCAAAAGGAAAGCGACTGTGCGCCAAATAGTAAAGGCAACCGTGTGCCATGGGGAGACAACTGCTTGTTTATATCGAAGGCAACTGTGTGCCAAAAGGAAAGCGACTGTGCGCTAGATAGTAAAGGCAACCGTGTGCCATGGGGGAGACAACCGTGTGTTAATGTTGACGGCAACTGTGTGCCAATTGGAAAATTTGTGTAACAAAGATCAATGCTCGATACAAAGTATTGAAAATAAGACTGATAATGATGACGATTCTTAGTCTACATAAGTTTATTGGTGAGTATTCAATATTCTATATTTAAGTGTATATAAAAAATGTGTAGTAGTTCAAGGTCGTATTCAAAAGGTCTAAAGTAATTTCTCAAAATTATATTTTTGATGCATAATAAGAAACATGAGAAGAAAAACGACGTGTGAGAATTTCAAGTAAAAGTATTTGGATTTGTGGTTGATAATGGAAAAATAATGTTAAATAACGAATTAAATAAATAAATGCAGAAAAAATTAAAGATGTTTTAATGTGTGGTTCATTAGTTAGACTTATTCCATCCATTGGCTTATTTGCTTATAATTTGGGTAACTAGAGTTTTTAATGTTCATTTAGGATGGATATGATTCAGCGCATTCGGCCGTTTAGTTTCGTTGCGGATAGGTCTCAGCTACCTACATCATGGCAAAAGTGGAAGCGTGAATTACAGAGATATTTTGATGCAAGCGGAGTGATCTCTCAGTGGGAAAAGCGTTCCCAAATGCTTCTTTTGGCTGGTTCAGAGGTTCAAGAAGTATTCGACCATTTGCCTGGCGTTGATGACTTTCCTCTCGTCCTAGCTGATCCTCCGTATTACGATGTTGCGATTCAACGTCTTGATGAGCACTTCGAACCAATGCGTAGAAGGAACTACGAACGTCATTTATTCCGTCAAATTGTTCAAAATTCAAATGAAAGATTTGCCGATTTCATTCTGCGGCTGCGTATTCAAGCAAAACGTTGCGAGTTCGATCGGTACGATGCTCGAGAGTGTAATGATAGAATCATCGAGCAAATCGTGGAAGGTTGAAAGTCTTCGGAGTTACGACGTCAGATTTTGGTCAAGGATATGGTCTTGAATGATATAGTGGCACTAGGATCTACGCTGGCAGATGTCCAACAGCAAGTAAAGGAGCTTGATCGAAATCCTGTTGCTTTCGAACCGGTAGTGTGATATCGAGATACGACATAGGAGGCCTTGAGATAGGTGGCGAAGTGAGAGTAAGTTGCGAGGACACAACGGAGTGACAGTTGGTGAATATAAAGAATAATAATGGAAAATCCATCCTCTACCGTTTTAATTAAACTCCGAATTGACCAGATATCACATTGGCGACGAGGATTAAAACAGAGAAAATTGAAGTGCATAAAAGTACTGTGTTTTTTTTGAAGTTCAAATGTGAAGGGAAGAAAATTGCGGGAAGTGATCTGCACTGCAAACAACAGTTGTGTGGGAAGAAAGGTGGGAAAGTGTGCAATGTATGCTGGAAGATCGCCGCAAAAGATCAACGAGCAATTTATGACAATTGCTGGTAATGTTTGTATTAAAACATCAGTTTCACAGAGGTATGTATAAGAAGCATTATTTTCAAAGATTGGCGATGCGCGTTAGACCTGCTATGACCAGCGTACGGAGAGATTTTTATGTCTTTTCGATACTAGCACCAAACGGTTTACCGAAGTGCAAGTGACATAGTTGGATGGCCGTCAGAACTGTGGCAATGTTAATTATAATCATTTGAGTAGTTACAATACCTCGGCATTTGTAAATCCATACGGTTTGGTCTATCGACAAAAAGTTCAAAATTGCATATTACTTTGTTAGACAAAGGATGCGTTTTACGCAATAAGAAACATTTTCAATTGTAAATGAGGCAAGAGCCTCCATTACACTTATTGCAACATTTTTTTATTTGAAGATAAAGTTGCTGGTTTAATTGATTGTGTATCACTAGGCAGAACAACAAACTCTGTTTCCAGAATAATTGTAATTTTATTTAAAAAGAAGAGGATACATATGATCTAGAATACCTAAGACATAATTTAAATTAACAGAGAAAAGGACAAGTCTTCAATCAGACTAATGAATATGCCTTTGAATCGTTAACTCGGACATGGCAGGTTCGATTCACTACTTATTTTGCCAACAGGCGGTTTCTTCTATACTTTAAGAGGGCGGTTATCGCTAAAGCCCAGTTTCGTGTATAGGAGGATTTGCTCAAGAAATTTCTTAATCGATTTCTGGCAGAAACTTCCTACAGTGACTGTCATTTCTTCGCAAGTGCATACTGCGATCGAAGAAAATGGATTTCTTGGGCAATTCAGGCAAGGAATTCCCCATGCATCAAGATAGGCCGAGAAATTTCATCTGATCTGCAAACAGTGCTTAACACTGAGAAAACCCCGGAGAAAGAGATTTCGTTAATACTGTGAGAAGCTGGTTTTCGTTTAATAAAATCGTAAGGTGGTTTTCGTAAACTAGAAAGCGGGTTCCGCTAACAATATGAGAAGGTAGTTGCGTCAAAATTTTCAAAAGGGGTTTTCGTGAAATCAATGAGAATGCGGAATTCCTAAAAAAACTGTGAGAAGGCGGTTTTCGTCAAATCAATGAGATGGCGGTTTCGTCAATATTTGTAGAAGGCGGTTTTCGTCAAATCAATAAGAAGGCGGTTTTCGTCAAAACTGTGAGAAGGCGGTTTTCGTCAAATTAATGAGATGGCGGTTTCGTCAATATTTTGAGAAGGCGGTTTTCGTTAAATCAATTAGAAAACGGTTTTCGTCAAAACTATGAGAAGGCGGTTTTCGTCAAATCAATGAGATGGCGGTTTCGTCAATATTTCTAGAAGGCGGTTTTTTTTGTCAAATCAATAAGAAGGCGGTTTTCGTCAAAACTGTGAGAAGGCGGTTTTCGTCAAATCAATGAGATGGCGGTTTCGTCAATATTTTCAGAAGGCGGTTTTCGTCTAATCAATTAGAAAACGGTTTTCGTCAATACTGTGAGAAGGCGGTTTTCGTCAAATCAATGAGATGACAGTTTCGTCAATATTTTCAGTAGGCGGTTTTCGTCAAGAAGACGGTTTCGTCAACACGATGAGAAGGCGGTCTCGTCAATATTTTCAGAAGGCGATTTTTCGTCAAATCAATTAGAAGGCGGTCTGCGTAACAACTGTGAGAAGGCGGTTTTCGTCAAACCTATAAGTAAGCGGATTTCGTCAAAACTGAGAAGGCGGTTTTCGTTATATCAATAAGAAGGCGGTTTTCGTCAAAACCGTGAAAAGACGGTTTTCGTCAAATCAATGAGATGGCGGTTTCGTCAATATTTTCAGAAGGCGATTTCGCCAAGGCGACTTTCGTCAAACCAATTAGAAGGCGGTTTTCGTAAAACTGTGAGAAGACGGTTTTTGTCAAATCAATGAGATGGCGGTTTCGTCAATATTTTCAGAAGGCGGTTTCGCCAAGGCCATTTTCGTCAAATAAATGAGAAAGCGGTTTTCGTCAAGGCTGTGAGAAGGCGGGTTCGTCCTTGGTTTCGTCAA
This sequence comes from Aedes albopictus, assembly GCF_035046485.1. NCBI lineage: Eukaryota > Metazoa > Arthropoda > Insecta > Diptera > Culicidae > Aedes > Aedes albopictus. The sequence continues at coordinate 53,766,255 of NC_085136.1, forward strand.
ATCAATAAGAAGGCGGGTTTCGTCAAAACTTTGAGAAAGCGGCTTTCGTTAAATCAGTTAGAAGGCGGGTTTTGTCAAAACTGAGAAGTCGGTTCGTCAAATCATAAAATGGTGGTTCCTTCAACACTATGAGAAGGCAACTATCATCAGAACTTACAAACAGCAGTTTTTCATTAACATTGTAAGAAGGCGATTATCTCATTACTTTTCAGAAGGCGAATTTCGTCAAATCAATGAAATGGTGGTTTGTCAACACTGTGAAAAGGTATTAGTACGTAATAATACAATTTATAAATTTAGAGTCGATATTGTCCAGGTTGGAATGCTAAGTTTATCATTGCTTTAAGGAGGGAAATCAGGTGATGTTTTGAGGAAATGGTGTTAGTCAACACTTTATGTCGGATTTCATCAAATTATTGTGAAACTGTTTTTTTAAAAACAACATTTTAAGAAGTGAGTTTTCGTAAAAAAAAAAAAAACGATCCCATTAAAACTTAAAAACGGGTTCTTTAGTTGGTTACGTTGTTTATTGGAAGAACTAATTGTTTGAAAAAAAAAAGTGGATTTCATTATGCTCCCAAAAGAATTATGCTTTAATTACTAGAAAAGCTAATATTGAGGTAAGATGTTCTGCCAGGATTATTGAAGACGTTATTTTAATAAGAAAACAAACACGAATCTCTTAAAAAAACGATGAAATCTAAGCGTACATATATATTTAATAATTCTATTCAAATAGTTGGTGTTATCATGAATGTATGAAAACAAAATTTTCAAGACGCCTATTATCGTCATAATAGTTTGAGTTTGTTACAACTGTTATTAATGTAGGCTGATTTATTGATCGATATCTTGAATCTGCGATAAAAGCTTAGTTAAAAAGTTATTTGGAAATTTTCATTTCTTATTTCTCACATAAATGCTAGGCAAGTTCCGTTGTTTACATAAAAAGGTGCAATGTTGAAAAAAAAGGTGGCAATTCTAATTATTGCATAATGCATATACGGTAACAGATAAAACACTTTTCATCAAAGTGTGCAGAGATAGATGTTAAGTAAAAATTCATGAATAAAAAGAGTTAAAAAAAAACTTTATCGAAAGTAAGGAACATCGATATGTGTTGATTAATTTTGAGAATGAGTGTATCAAAAAAAAAGCTTTATACATAAAGGAAATTCATGTATTGTTGTTATAAAATTTATATTTTACACAGAAGAGATTTACTAAAAAAAAATATTACAATTGCAAAAATCTCTCAAGTCATAATCCGTTATTTAAGTTAAGAGCTTTTCATAACATCAAAGGTAAAATCGATTTTCGACTTAAGCTGTTTTGGAATAGGCTGATACTTACTATTCATATTTTCATAAGGCAGCACCAATCAACACTGTAGGTTTTTGAAGGTGACGTGGTAGTATGCACAAAAGATAAGGTTAATCAGACTTGTCGATGGAAAGGTTATATTATCTTTCTTTGATCAATAAAAAAAATATATATTGCCTGTGTTTATTCAGAAAATAAAAAAAAAAACATCTTTGACAACAATATTCTAGGAGGGTTAAATGAGAATGTTCAGATAAGATTGCGGTACAATTACATTTGAAACTTTATGACATATTATTGTTGCCATATTGCTATTTGTTTCTGAAACGGTATCAGTAAAAAAAACCTATTTACTGCGTAGGAATATCGTATTTATTTATCCGTGAACCGATCGATTTATGAATGTATTTGTTTTATTTGCTAGAGAGTTATTTTTTGTTTTTTTCATTGTAGATACAGCACAATACTATTAAAAAGTTAATCAAATCAGATTTCATTCATATATAAATAAAAGATTTTTTACTGGGAATTGCATATGTTCTGCTTTATTCTCCAAAGTAATGCTGGGTGAATATCGACCAGTATGTCAAGTTCATTTCATTAAAAAAATCTAATGTTTTAATAGAAATCGTGCATGAGGTCATTATAAACCTAGACAGGGACAGTTTGATGATGGTTAGATAATTTAAGAATGTTAATGAACTTCTACCATTGAAATTGATCTACATGATTCTTTCAGTGTTTCATTCATGCAGGGCTCCGGCGGGTTCGTACGAAAAAAAATGGGAAAATCGACCGCAAACGCACCGATAACAAAAAAGTTTGAAAATCCATTATGCGAGGTATTTTTCTACATATATGTAAGTGCATCTGAAAAACACAGTAGGTAAGCAGAACTACGTTTGTCAGAACAGCTAGTTCAGAATGAAACATTATAGGCCATTATTTTGTTATAGAAGGTTGTCTCCCATTTACATCTACTGAAAAAGCTTAGGATACATTTTCCAGAAAATTTAGATAATTTACCCAGAATACTTCAGAAGTACCCCAAAATTACAATCTTTCTCGATATCTGATTATTTAAGTCGAATTACAGCCACTGAACGCACAACATTCTCAAACATCCAAACAAAAACACGTTGGTACGATTTTTTGGTAGTTACTCGGAGTGTTATGACTATGGGAGTATAAAGTCTATGTGTAATATCTAAGAATTGTTTTATTAGAAATGTTGCCTTACTTAATTTGGGAGGGAGCAGTGTTTTAAAAAAAACCTTACAACTAGATCTTAGCTTTCCACAAAGATGCCAACGAACGTGCAGCCTAACATGGTGCAAGAAATGGTGTCAGCCTTGGATAAAGGAAAATGAAGTATCACAATAATTATTATTGTAAAATATTAAGTAAGGGGGGAATGTGATATCGAGATACGACATAGGAGGCCTTGAGATAGGTGGCATAGTGAGAGTAAGTTGCGAGGACACAACGGAGTGACAGTTGGTGAATATAAAGAATAATAATGGAAAATCCATCCTCTACCGTTTTAATTAAACTCCGAATTGACCAGATATCACAGGTAGGACTTAAATATATACTTTTCTTATATTGTTACCAATAATAGGGTTTTTCGACAGAACTTGAATAAGGTTTCAACGCGTATGACCACACATTTTGCGCCAAGGAATGTTCGTTTCGACAAGGGTTTCCGCAGGTCAGCTCAAGGGTCAGCTAGAGGAACCGTTGGATCTTGTTTTGCGTGTGGTCTGAAAGGTCACTGGAAAGGAGATGACAACTGCCGTGCAAGGAATGCGAAATGTGTGAAATGTAAGGGTACGGGTCATTTCGCAAATCGATGTTTGAAACGTCAGAGCAACAGCCAAGTCAGTTACAAAGCGAAAAGAGTTCGTTTGATCGAGGAAGACAAATAAGATCAACCTATGGAAGAGATATTCTATGCGATGGGGCATAATACGTTTGAGTTTGTAGTAGGTGGAGTTAAAGTTCCAATGATCATCGACTCCGGAGCAGATGCGAACGTTATAACGGAAGATACGTGGGCTCAGGCAAATCGTGATGGCCTTGAGGTTCTGGAATACAGTCAGTCAGTCGATCGTAGGTTGATTGCTTATGCTTCTACCAAGCCGATGGAAATTTGTGGAATGTTTCGAGCAATTATTTGTGCCGGTCAAAATCAGGTGGACGCAAAGTTCTACATCGTGAAACAGGGACAACGAAATCTGCTTGGAGACAAAAAGGCAAAACAGTTGGAAGTATTGAAGGTTGGTTTCGATATTGCGTCCATTTCGAGCTCTGAATCAACATGTTTTCCTAAAATGAAAGGAATAGTTGTTGAAATTCCCATCAACAAATCCATTCAGCCCGTACAGCAAGGGTACAGACGAGCTCCTATCGCACTAGAAGGAAAGATTCATGACAAACTCAAATCTCTACTGGACAAGGACATAATCGAGAAGGTTAGCGAACCGTCAGCGTGGGTTTCTCCGATGGTGCCAGTTTTGAAAGGATCCGGTGAAGTTAGAATCTGTGTGGACATGAGACGTGCTAACCAGGCGGTTCTTCGCGAATCACATCCCCTGCCATTGATTGAAGAAGTTTTGGGAAGTCTCGGCGGTGCCACAAAATTTTCAAAACTTGACATTAAGGAGGCGTATCATCAGCTCGGATTGTCCGAAAAATCACGAAAAATTACTTTTTTTATAACAAAATACGGCCTATTCAGGTAATTGTTCATTGTTTCTATTTTGTATTGACAATGTGAATGTTTAAAATATAATCACAAACAATCTGATTTTGCATGATCATGTTTTAGATACAAGAGACTGATGTTCGGAATTTGTTGTGCTCCTGAACTTTTCCAGAAGGTAATGGACACAGTTGTCGCGGGTTTGGAAGGTGTAATTGTCTACCTGGACGATATTTTGGTTTTTGGTTCATCACAAAAGGAGCACGATGAACGACTGGAAGCCTTGATGAATCGTTTGAAAGCTTACGGTGTTCTTTTAAATCTAGAGAAATGTTTATTTAGCGCAGACAAGTTAGAGTTTCTCGGTCATGAACTATCTTCCAAGGGAATCAATCCAATGGAAAGCCGTGTCCTGGCAATTCAACAGTTTCGTGAACCAGCAAATGCAGCAGAACTAAGGAGCTTCCTTGGTCTGTTCACGTATGTGGGACGATTCATTCCTCACTTAGCGAAAAATCCGAACCTCTCCGACTCTTGCTGAGGGCCGGAAACAAATTCGTGTGGACAAACAAACAAAAATTTGCAAACGAGCGATCTGTGAGATAAGCTATCTCGGATTCTTCAACGTACGGGACAAATCCATTTTGATTGCCGACGCTAGTCCATCAGGACTTGGCGCAATTTTACTTCAAGAAGATGTTACAGGCGTTAGAAGAATAATCGCGTATGCTAGCAAATCCTTAACGGACTTGGAGCGGAAATATTTTCAAACCGAAAAAGAGGCGTTGGCTCTGGTTTGGGCTGTTGATAGATTCAAGTTGTATCTTCAAGGAAGCCGTTTCAAGCTAATCACCGATTGTAAACCGTTACAATTTTTATTCAGCCCTCGGTCCAAACCATGTGCACGTATCGAACGATGGGTTCTGAGACTTCAATCCTATACCTACGACATAGTACACGAACCAGGCAGCACTAACTTGGCAGATGCTCTGTCCAGGTTATCACAGGCAGATCATAATACCTTTGATTCAGATAATGATAATTATGTACAGTTGGTAACAAAGATGTCTACACCGGTTGCTGTAAATATAAAGGAGATCAGAGAAACTTCAGTAGAAGATGAAACGTTACGCGAGGTTGTAGAAGCACTCGATGGAAATATTTGGTCAGAACGTGCCAAGGCATTCAAGCCGTATGCCACGGAAATTTGCGTGTCGGAAGGTATACTACTACGAGGGGAAAGAATCATAATTCCTCTTGTTTTGCGAGGTCGAGTCCTAGAATTAGCCCATGAAGGACACCCTGGCATTGTCGTAATGAAACGAAGATTACGTCAAAAAGTTTGGTGGCCAAATATGGACAAAGAAGTCGAAAATTTTGTCAAGAGCTGCAAGGAGTGTACGTTGGTATCATCTGTTTCGGCGCCAGAACCATTAATTATGACAAAAATGCCAGATAAACCTTGGACGCATATTGCTGTGGATTTTATGGGGCCCCTTCCTTCTGGCGATAATCTTTTGGTCCTGGTAGACTATTTCAGTCGATTCGTTGAAGTTGTTATTATGCGAGAAATAACTGCGAAGTTAACGATCCAGGCGCTTCATGAAACGTTTTGTCGGTACGGAATACCTGAATCTATGAAAACCGATAATGGTCCACAATTTGTGAGCGACGCAATGGCCCAGTTTAGTGAGGAATTCGGGATCAGCCTAATTAAAACTTCACCATACTGGCCCCAAGCTAATGGAGAAGTCGAGAGGGCCAATAGGGCACTCAAGAAGCGTCTCCAGTTAAGTCAGGAAACATCAAACAGTGACTGGAAGTGGGACTTGAGAATGTACCTATTAATGTACAACTCTACACCACATTCGACAACGGGTGTGGCGCCATCAGCACTGATGTTCGGAAGAGGGTTACGTGATAAATTGCCTGCATTACCTTCGCGTGGAAACGTTTTGCTCGAGGACGTCAAAGACCGAGATCAAGAACAAAAGCTGAAGGGAGCTGAGTATGCCAATAAACGTCGTCGTGCAGAGCCAAGCCGAATTGCTGCAGGAGATATAGTGATTGCCAAACGCACGATTAAGGAAAACAAGCTGTCAAGCAACTTCAGTCCTGAGGAATTGGAAGTTCTACATCGCAAGGGCTCTGATGTGTCATTAAGGTCAAACGCGACCGGGAGAATTCTGCACCGAAATGTTTCACATTTAAACCCATCGTTTCCAGAGACACGTCGACAGAACGGGGAAGCTATGCTGAACTTCAAGAACATCCAGATCAAGCAGAATCAGACTCAAGCCAGAGGGGAACATCTCGGACAACGGATATTGATTCGGGAAAGGTCCTTGATCAACGACCGCAACGTAATTCACATCGACCGAAATATTTGAACGACTATAAATTAAATGTAGTTCGAGATACTTAAAGAAGAGGAGGGAATGTAGTGTCGGTAACGGGTAGTCGTTACTCTAGCATACAGGGAACTAAAGAATTTGAATTGTTAGAGTCATAGCAAGCTTTGAAAATATATATGTTCTCTTCTTGGATTGTACTTCTGGAAAACGGTTGTGTTTCATTCCATAGTCCGATATTACAACTATCAGCCAGTGCAAACAGGTGGCCAACTTTTCTGGGTCATCTTGATGAGTTCAGCTGCGACACCATCCTTACCAGCTGCTTTGTTGGTTTTGAGCTGATGAATGGCATCCTTAAATTCCCTCAGCGTGGGGGTTGGTTCATTTCCATCCTCCGCTGTACTGGTGTCGTGGTTTCCTTTGTTGCCGTGGTCTCCCGTGCCTACGTTCTCCACGCCATTCAGGTGCTCGTTCAAGTGATACTTCCACCTTTCGATCACCTCACGTCCGTCCGTCAAGAGGCATCCGTCCTTACTTTTCGGCTCGTGGCACGAAGCCGGAATGCGGGATGCGTTGAGCTTTTGGTAGAACTTCCGTTTTTTTTTTTGGGAACGGCACAGCAGTTCCATTTCTTCGCACTCCGCTTCTTCCAGGCGGCGCTTTTTCTCCCAAAAGAGGCGGGTCTGCTGCTTCCGCTTCTGTTTGTAACGTTCCAAGTTGTGTCGGGTCCCTTGCTGCAGCATTACCGCTCTTTCTGCGTTCTTCTCCAAAACCGTTCTGCTATCTTCGTCGAATCAGCCGGCAGCCGGAAGAATTAATTATATCAAGAGTTGCATAGCTCGCATCATGGCGACCACCTGACGCGGGTGGTTGATTGTTTGCTTCACGCGGAAAGCGAACAATAGCGTGGCATTCTGCGCTGTCATGATTGAAAATCAAAAGGTCATAATACTTATTAAAGTGAATCCAGTCCCAACGATACCTTGCCGACTAACAAGCATTTCTTCCGCAGCCTTTGGTGGAGTCGCAGCGGTAAACGCGGTCCTTCAACAACAAAGGTTGCTGTAGTTACTAACATTTCTTCCCTCTTCCAACCTGACTGCAAGCACGTGACCGGTGTCGATAGAAAGTCTCTGAAGCTTGAACGGTGAGAATGTTGACCACTCCCAGCCATTCATTCAATTGGTTCATTGTGCAACCGTCATTGCTGGCGTTCGATTTGAATTGGTCGTATGTTTGCTGTGGTTGCTATGTTGATAGGACCTATTCAAATCGAACGCCAGATTGGTCCGGGTCAATCACGGAGTACCAATTCTAGATATGTGCAGTCTGTCTAAACTAAGCTAAGTAATAACGAATTTCTGCAACACCTGGTGGATGGCGAATAGCTGATCCGTTGTAACATAAGCTTAGGAACAAAATTATTTTGAAAATGCAGGAAATCATTCAACACACTGTTTAAACGACTGGCCGCGTGGTTACACCCACTCCTAGTCGGTGACTTCTTGCTTCGGAAGAGCACACTTACCTTACCCAACAAAACTTAGGTAGACTATACAAAATGGAAAGCAGATCCACTGATAGGGAAACCAAGGCGGTCATATGTGTAAAAAAAACACAAAAATAGACTTAAACATATTTATTACAAAAATAATGGTATGGACTATGGGGTATGAATGTGTGTGCGTGTGTGTAAGGCGGTGGGGGGGGGGGGGGGGGGAATTTTGGGTTGCGGTGGATGTGAGGTTAGATAGTTGCGGCCGTCTAAATGTCACCCTGCCACTTGCTGTAGGGGAAAAGCGGGTAACACCGTCAGGGTGGGTAAGCCCGTCACCCCAATGATTTTACCAGAAAACAGTGATTTAGTAGCTTTTTGGCCACACGCCTCATTTGTTTTTACCATTTTTACTCTTTCGAGACAAATGATACCAAAATTGACCTGTCAAACACGAAGAAAATAAACAAAACAAACGCACGCGTCATTGTACCAACGGCGGATGTAATATTTCCTCGGTAGAATTTAGCTTCTGAAATACAAAAGAAGTGCAAAAAATAACTTTCATCAATCATGTATTCTCATCTGTACTATTCTTTAGTGCCAAGATTCATTGAATGGTCAGTTTCAATAATTATTCAGAAATTACGGTGTAATTTAAGAAAAGTGGCCTTTTCGGGTAAGCCCGTCACTCATCGGCGTGGGTAACACCGTCATGCTCTTCGGATGACCGGATGTTTGTTGAACTGGCTAGGCATTTCTATTAGATGCCATGCTACTCAATTTGATGACCAACCAGGGAAATTTCTATAGGGGTCGCTCATAAATGACGTAGCATTTTATGGGGGGGATGAGTTGGAGTCCCAAATTATGCTACTAGCTATGTACGTATTGGAAAGTAGACTACGAGGGGTGGAAAGGGGTGTAAAAAATCGTCAAAAAATGCTACGTCATTTTTGGACGACCCCATATGGGTTTCTCCTGGAATTCCTGCGGGTTTGTTTTCTAAGGCTTCTTTCAGTATATCCTACGCTTTATCCAACTAAATCTACTAGGATTTCTCCAGGAGTTCCTGCTTGGACTCTTCCTGCTCCTTTCTGGATTTTCTAAGGGCATAATTTGTGGATTATCTTTTCAGCGATTGCAAATTCACTAGTGCCGCCTAGTGGCAGAATTCTGAACCACGTGTCCCGTTTTATGTAAGTCTATGTCATACTGATCAACTTTGCCGAAGACACCAAATCATTGGATTCTGAGATATGAACGTTGGAAAATTTACATGCGCCGCCTATTGGAGGAATTTCGAACTTTGTAACTCATCATCTGTAAGTTATTAGCGTATCCAATATTTTTTCCGAAGACACTATTTCTAATTATCAGGGTCTTGAGCTGTCGCACATCGTAACGTTTGCTTGACAACCTAATGGTTCCTGTAGTGCAATTTAGTATCAAACTGTTGGTGGCGCCTCTGGCGGCCAAGTTACCAACTAATTATATGAACCTAAGTTCTAAATGGTAGATCTTTTCAAACCCTAAAACTTTGCCGAAGAAAGTATTGCACTCTCTGTTAACACACCCGGGATAATTGGCCACACCCCCATAAGCCCAAATCCCATAAGCTTAGTCCCCTATTAGGCGAATTCCAATTGCGCCCCCGACCATTGATTTTACAAGAGTATCGACTGTAGAATGATTGGTAAACCATCACTGCACTTCAAAAATGTATTGAAAATATTTTAAAATTGAAATCTTCAAAAGTATTACTATAAAAATATAAATGACGGACTTACCCCATAGGGGTGACGGTCTTACCCGCACTGATTTAAAAACATGAATATTTATTATGGTTGTGTTATGTGCATTGTTCGCCAGAGTTAACATAATTTGACAATTCCAATGCACAAGTCTTATAAAAAACTAATGAATCAAATAAACTGCGTACTGAAAATATCAATTTTTGCCCTACATTTATTTCGAAAAATCCAAATGCTTAAGGTGACGGGGTTACCCCTTCCTCCCCTATTTCTAATCTCAGCAGGCAAACCGAGGAATCCTCAGTTGTAGGTAGGTGTTGTTGATACGTGTAACCCTCCATGCTGGTTGCCGTGAATGTTTCTTTAGTAATTTGTAGTGGGTGGAGCAAATGAGATTTTTCCCCAGTGGATGGTTGTGGGTTGTGGAGCTACGTTGTAAACTCCATCGACGTTCCAGCTCCCGCAGATGGGGTCGCAACTCATTGGATTTTAAGCGGTGGCAAGCCCAAGGACCTCACCGTAAAGACGTCCATCACGCAACCTCGGTTTCGTGTGATTCAGCGATGGCCAAACTCACTGTTTATCGGCGCCGAGCTCGCCGATATCTTCTCTCGTTGTTTGCAAGACGAACAGGTTCCAGAATCCACCTGCTCGCTTCCTTGTCCTTTCCGGATCAACGTCCTACAAAATCTTCCAAATCTGGGCTGTAGGCTATGCCGAGGTGGTCATCTGGCTTACGCTACTCAACTGGAACGATGCCCATTTTTGAACTTTTTTTTAACGTTCTTCAGTTTTCTGTCATCTGTTGTCTTAGAGAATCAGTTACAATGGGTCACCTTATTTTCATTTAGCTGGTCGGTAGCTCCTTTTCTTCCCTCTTTTCCGCACTTCTTCCTTCTTTCGTCTTACCAATCCATAGAGGTAATCACGTTCAAATGTATGCGTGCCTTTTTTGTCGATGTAGTTGTGAAACTGCGAGGAAAATATTTGCACTCCTGCCCCGGACGTTAGTTTTATCATTATTTACCCGTTTTACCCAATTCGATTGGGTAATATTTGCATATGCAATCTGAATAGCCTTTCAATCGGCGTGCACTTTTGTGTGAGGAAAAATTTGCGCTAGTGTTCGTGTGTTGAAATGTCACTTATCTCTATGCCCAGAACAAACTGTCATTATTGGCAGGGTTGCCACCTTCTTAGAAACCACCAGGGTGCGATGACGTCACGTTTTCGATTCCCGCATCTTGCACCAATGTTTAGGGAACTCAAATGCATTGTCAATGGGGGAACCCAATTGATGTTGGCTGCAAACAATCCTATTGGGTGGGAATAGGGATGTCATATACGTGTTAGAAGCAGATTTTGGGACCCTTTGACATTTCTCCTATGAAAATGGCAGTTCAGCGTTTACACCTTTGTTTGGCAGTTGTAAACAGTGGCATACACGGACCTGTCAGCTGAAATGGCCTATTCGGGGAAAGATACGATGCGTCATCGTTTGTCATTAGCCGTGATAAGGGATTGTGTTCTGTGTTTTTTTTTAAATAATTAATTCTTAACTTATTGGCACAATTAATATTTCTTCTATCAATCAAATCCTAATGGAAGCTTCATGCTCTCCATAACGCGGGTCCAATTAAGTTCTTCTGATTGGTCAGGCCGGGTTTATAAATGTAGGGGCCCTGGATTGTAATATAGTAGGGAACCTTTACATGATGTTTTTTTTCTGTGTCACATACATTTTTTTGCAAGTTAAACAAGTCTTCAATAAAGAAAAAAAAAAACGTTCAAAATTCCTGTAGTTTAATTTTTTAACTTTTTCGTTAGATATTCTTTGTGAAGGTAGGGACAAAAACGAATATAGCTTATGTCCAATCATGAAATCATGCTCGTGAATTATGGTTTCGTAGTTTGAGCTACCGCTTGCATGATTCCGAGCAACTTTTTTCATGAAATCGAGATCATGGCCTTTGGTAGCGTTACGTTCTCGGATCACCTTCCACCTGTGGGGCCTTAGCAACGCTTTTGTTTAGAATGCGGAACTAGCATTCGAACCGAAAACACAACATTCCCATAACATGCGTAATATTGTGATTTTTTTTTGTAGTTTCTGTGTTTCTGTGATTCATGCTGTCAATTGTTCTGCTAAATTTTTTTCAAGTACATGTGCAAGCAATAAAAAGGTATTGTCGATTTTCAAGCAGTTCCTTTTCCGATTAATTTTTTGTACACTATATTGTTGTATTATCATATTTCTTTATTCGCCATTTTCACTATCCTATCGTCTATTGGAAGCCGTTTATTTTTGAACGCTTTTCTAGTTCATGATAATGTTTTTATAGATATTTAGTAGTGAAATCTACAATTGCAATTGTATCCATTATTGGATGTGCTCATCTTCATGCACGATTTGTGCAAGTATTCGTGCTATGCTATGCTATACTATGCTACTGTCAATTTCATGCAGTTTTTCTCACAATTACGCTGTAGAATATTTTTCTGAAATAAATTAGCCTACCGTGAGAAGCCCGTATGTCCCACACTTATTATTCAATAAACCCTGGAACACATAGCGTCTGTTCCGTCGAGGTTTGCGTTTTTTTTGCAATTTTCTTCCAAGTGAAACTGAAGCTACAATGCAATTATATTGGTGCCCTATTCCAAAGTTAATTTACCTTTAATTGTACATACAGAGTAATGATCGCTTTCTCAACACCGTATTTATGCATTATTTACGGCTTGGACAGTGTGGTGATGCAAATGATCACCTCACTAGTGCTCATCACAACTCATCAACTGTATATTTATCGCGTGCGATTGAACTATGCACTGATCAGCGATGACCAGCAGCAAAGAGGTGGCAAAACGAACATGATGTAAATCACAAACGATTTTGCACCAGGGGACTGTTATGGTCTTCTTGTTTTCTTACCCAGCATTAAAGTTATGCTGCTGTGTTGAAAGATAGGTTGTCAGCTTGAGCCCTACGCTTGAGCCGCTGTTATGCTGGCTACGAAAACATTGCATTGGTGGGATAGGGATGCCAATTCCTTGTTTTGCACACATCTGACTGTGCCGTCACACGCTCGCCCGAACAGCCGAACCATACCGAATAGGTTGGTTTGCGAAGCTACGGCACGAACGCTCGACACGCACACAGAAGCAACATTCGCATGTACCGATACCATACTAATAAAGCTTCCAGCCAACGATGCTTCGCGATAAGCTGTCGAAAAGCATCGAAAGCGATGAAAAGAGATGCTTGGCTAGAACGCAACGGCTCAACGGCGAAAAGGAGGAGTCAACTATGCTGATCAGTGTTGAGTCCGTTTGTGTGCTACTCGTATGGGAGGTTGATTGAATAAAGCGAGGATGGGTGAAAACGTATTCGTTGTCGAAAGCAAATCGCATCATTTCGCGAATGTTTTCATCAAATAGCAAGCTTGGTGGTAACGTTGGTAGTGTCTCAGCATAATCGTATTTATAGGGGTCTTAACAAAATAATCAGCTGCTAGGATGAAATAAATCTGTTGATTTTTCTCACATGTTGCATAACGCAAAGAAAGGGGATCCACTGCTGCGTTACACTTCATACAAAATTTCCAAAATTCCCATACAAAAGTTTTTACGTAGGGGAGGAAGAGGGTTCTAAATTGTAAAATCTCGCGTTTGGTAATATTCTACTGAACTTTTTCGTGGTGTCACGTCTGGCTAAAGCGTCCACTATATCTTGGTGCCCGTATTGCAATGCTGAACTGAGTGGCGTGTGTCCATTTTCGTCAACAGTGTCGAACACAGCGCCTTTGTCCAGCAGTAAATCTACTAAATCGGCGTGACCGTTCAAAGCGCTGATATGAAGAGCAGAACGTTTCTTCTTATTTAACGCGTCAATGTTGGCACCTCTGCTTAGCAATGTCTCCACAAGCTCTTTATGGCCATTCTGGCATGCCCATTGCAGTGGAGTCCAATTGAATGTTTCCGCAGCGTTTATGTGTGCACCTTTATGCAGTAGAATTTCTACAATATCGCGGTAACCTTCGAAAGCACTCAAATGAAGCGCTGTACATTTTGCCTCAGTCAATGCTTCAATGTTGGCACTAGCTCTAATCAAACTTTCTACAACACCTTTGTGGCCATTCAGACTCGCAAAATGAAGCGGAGTCCAGTTGTCTGTTCGAGCAGCGTTTAGATTTACACGTTTGTTAAGCAAAAAATCTGTAACAATACGGTAACCCTTGTAAGTACTTTTATTATTAGGTGTCCATTTGTTGTAAGCCCATGCTTCAATGTTGGCCATATTTTTTATCAATGTCTCCACTACATCGATGTGACCATTCTGGCTTGCCATATGAAGCGGCGTTCTTCTACCGGTATCAACGGCGTCTACGCTTGCACCATTTGCAAGCAGTAAGTTTACAACATCGCATTGGCCTTCCGAAGCACTTACATGGAGAGGTGTGAGTTTTTTTAAAGTCAATGCGTCAATATTGGCATCTCGTTTGATCAATGTCTCCACTACAACTTTATGGCCTTTCTGACATGCCAAATGAAGTGCCGTTGATTTGTTTTTCTCAGAAGCATTCACTTTTGCACCTTTATCAAGCAGGAAATTTACGAGATCGCAGTGTCCTTTGAAAGCACTTACATGCAAAGCAGTCCACTGACTGCGACTCGAAGCTTCAATGTTTGCACCTTTTTCAATCAAAGCTTTCACGACATCTACGTGATCATTCTGACATGCTAAATAGAGTGGAGTCAATTTGTCTTTTTCAGAAGCGTTTACGTTAGCCCCTTTGTTTAGTAGTAATTCTACAATATCTGAGTGACCCTCTGAAGCACTTTTATGAAGAGCAGTCCATTCATTGTGAGTCAATGCGTCGATGGTGGCATCTTTTATGATCAGTGCTTCAACAACCTCTTTATGACCATTCTGGCATGCTACATGAAGCGGTGTACATTTGTTTATTTCAACATCATTCACGTTGGCACCATTATCAAGCAGCAGATTTACAACAGCACAGTGACCGCTGGAAGCACTTGTAAGAAGAGCTGTCCATGCATTATGTGTTAGTGAGTTGATGTTGGCGCCTCTCCTAATTAAAGTCTCCACTACACCTTTGTGGCCATTCTGGCAAGCTAAATGGAGCGGTGTCCATTTATCTATTTCCGTAGCGTTTACGTTGGCACCTTTATCAATTAGAAAATTGACAACATCGGTGTGACCCTCGGAAGCGCTAATATGAAGAGCTGTATACTTTTTTTGAGTCAATGCTTCAATGTTAGCACCTCTATCAATCAATTTATCTGCAACATCTTTGTGATTATTTCTGCAAGCCCAATGCAGCGGTGTCCATTTGTCTATTCCAATGTCGTTTACGTATGCACCTTCATCAAGCAGTAAATCTACTACGTCGCAATGACCTGCGGAGGCAGCAACATGAAGAGCTGTCAAATTATTTTGTGTCAATGCTTGAATGTTTGCATGTGCACGAATCAAAATCTCCACGACGTCTTTATGATTATTTTGGCACGCCCGATGAAGCGGTGCACATTTTTCAATATCAACAGCGTTTACGTTTGCTCCTTTATCAAGCAGTAAATCAACAATATCACACTGACCTTCACCAGCACTTACATGAAGAGCAGTACATTTATTTCGAGTCAATAATTCAATGTTTGCACCTCTATTTATCAAAGTTTCCACTACATTTTTGTGTCTATTCTGACATGCCAAATGAAGAGGAGTCCATTTGTTTTTCTGAACAGCATTTATGTTTGCACCTCTAGCAAGCAATGTTTCTACAATTTCGCAGTGACCTTTGGAAGCGCTTACATGCAGAGCTGTACATTTCTGTTTAGTCAATGCGTCAATGATGGCGCCTCTTCGAACCAGAGTCTCCACAACATCTTTGTGGCCATTCTGGCATGCCCAGCGAAGCGGTGTGCACTGGTTAATATCAAAGGCGTTAACGTTTGCACCTTTATCAAGTAGTAAACCTACAATATCGCAGTAACCTTTGGAAGCACTTTCATGAAGAGCTGTCCATTTGTTGTTAGTCAATTCGATGGTATTTGCACCAAATCTAATCAACGTCTTTACTATTTCTTTGTGGCCAATTTGGCATGCCAAAAAAAGTGGCATTATTTCGTTTTCATCAGCAGCATTAACGTTTGCAGTTCTGTCAAGCAGTAAATCAACAATACCCCGATGACCTGCTAAAGCACTTACATGGAGAGCAGTCCATTTATTTTTTGTCATTGCGTCAATTTTGGCGCCGCTTCTAATCAATTTCTTCACTACGTCTCTGTGGCCATTTTGACAAGCCCAATGAAGCGGAGTCCATTTGTTTATTTCAACAGCGTTGACGTTTGCACCGCTATCAAGCAGTAAATCTACAATATCACTGTGACCTAAGGATGCACTCTTATGAAGAGCTGTCCATTCATTGTTAGTTAATGCGTCCACGGTTGCCTTCTTTTTGATCAGTGCCTCAACAACCACTTTATGCCCATTTTGACAAGCCAAATGAAGTGGTGTCAAATAATCTATTTCAATAGCGTCAACGTTTGCACCATTTTCAAGCAGTAAATCTACAACATCACTGTGACCTTGGGAAGCACTTTTATGCAGAGCTGTCCATTGATTGCAAGTCATAGCGTTAATGTTGGCACCTTTTCGAACTAGTACCTCTACAACCTTTTTATGCCCATTCTGACATGCCCAATGAAGAGGTGTCCATTTATCTATGTCGGCAGCGTTCACGTTTGCATCGTTATCCAGGAGGAGATTGACAATATCGCAGTGACCTTTGGAAGCACTTTCATGAAGAGCTGTCCATTCATGGCAATTTAATGCGCCAATGTTGGCACCTCTTTTAAGCAGTGTCTCGACAACCTTTGTATGGCCATTCTGGCATGCCAGATGCAGCAACGTCGGCCACTCTATTTCGACAGCATTTACATTGGCATTGTTATCCAGAATAAAATTCACAATTTCGTAGTGACCATTGGAAGAACTTTCATGAAGAGCTGTCCATCCATTGCAAGTCAATGCGTCAATGTTAGCATTTCTTTTGATCAGTGCCGCAGCAACCTCTTTGTGGCCATTTTTACAAGCCCAGTGTAGTGGCGTCCGTTTATCTATATCAACAGCGTTAACGTTTGCACATTTATCGAGTAGTAAATCAACAACATCAAGGTGACCTTTGGAAGCACTGTTGTGAAGAGCTGTCCATTGATTATGCGCCACCGCGTCAATGTTGGCACTTCTGCTGAGCAATGTCTCCACAACCTTTTTATGGCCATTTTGGCATGCCCAATGAAGTGGCGTCCATTGATCTATTTCAATAGCGTTTACGTTAGCCCCTTTGTTTAGTAGTAATTCTACAATATCTGAATGACCTTCTGAAGCACTTGTATGAAGAGCTGTCCATGCATTATGTGTTAGTGAGTTGATGTTGGCGCCTCTCCCAATTAAAGTCTCCACTACATCTTTGTGGCCATTGTGGCAAGCTAAATGGAGCGGTGTCCATTTATCTATTTCCGTAGCGTTTACGTTGGCACGTTTATCAATTAAAAAATTGACAACATCGATGTGACCCTCGGAAGCGCTAATATGAAGAGCTGTACACTTTTTCTGAGTCATTGCTTCAATGTTCAATGCACCTGTTTTAGTTAAAATCTCCACTGCACCTCTGTGGCCATTCTGGCAAGCTAAATGGAGCGGTGTCCATTTATCTATTTCCGTAGCGTTTACGTTGGCACCTTTATCAATTAGAAAATTGACAACATCGGTGTGACCCTCGGAAGCGCTAATATGAAGAGCTGTACACTTTTTCTGAGTCATTGCTTCAATGTTCAATGCACCTGTTTTAGTTAAAATCTCCACTACTTCTTTGTGGCCATTCTGGCATGCCAAATGTAATGGCGTCCATTTGTCTATTTTATTAGCATTAACGTTCACACCGGAATTGGGGAATGTAGCGTTGACAACACTGGCATGAAAAGCAGTCCATCTATTTTTAGTCCATACATTGATGTTGGCATCTTTTCCTATCAAAGTATCCACAACATGTTTGTGACCATTGTGGCAGGCTGAATGAAGCGGTGTCCATTTATCTATATCTCTATCGTTTACGTTAGCACCTTTATCAAGAAGCAAATCTACAACCACTTTGTGTCCTTTTGAGGCACTTACATGGAGTGCTGTACATTTATTTTTATCCATTGCGTTAATTTTGGCACTTCTTTTAATTAAAGTTTTCGCTACTTCTTTATGTCCATTCACGCAGGCCCAATGAAGAGGGGTACATTTATCTGCGTCAACAGCATTGACGTTTGCACCATTATCAAGCAGTAAATCCACAATAACACTGTTACCAACAAAAGCACTCTCATGAAGTGCTGTCCAGTTAACATCCGTCAATGCGTCAATGTTGGTACATCTGCCAATTAATGTTTTGACAACATCTTCATGACCATTTTGACATGCCAAATGTAGCGGTGTCCATTTATCTATTTCAACAGCGTTCACGTTTGCACCATTATCAAGTAGTAAATCAACAATAACGAAATGACCTCTAGATGAGCTTTTATGAAGTGGCGTCCATTTATTGTGGGTCAATGCGTTAATGTTGGCACCTTTTTTAAGTAAAACCTTGGCAACTTCTTCATGACCATTGTGGCACGCCCAATGAAGCGATGTCCATTTATCCATATCAGCAGCGTTCACGTTTGCACCCTTTTCAAGTAGTAGTTCTGCAACAACGCAGTGACCTCTGTAAGAGCTATTATGAAGTGGTGTCCATTTATTGTTTGTCAATGCGTGAATGTTGGCATTTCTTTTGAGCAATGTCTCCACCACCTCTTTATGACCATTCTGACATGCCCAATGAAGAGGTGTCCAATCATCTATTTCAACAGCATTAACGTTTGCTCCTCTATCAAGTAGTAATTCTGCAATATCCTGGTAACCGTTGTGAGCACTTTTATGAAGTGGCGTCTATTTTTTGCGCGTCATTGCGTGAATGTTGGCTCCTCTGCTGAGCAATGTCTCCACAACCTCTTTATGACCATTCTGGCATGCCCAATGCAATGCTGTCCATTGATCTACATCAACAGCGTTAACGATTGCTTTTTCATCAAGTAGTAAATTTACAATTTCGCTATAACCTTTTGAAGCACTATTATGAAGAGCAGTCATTTTGTTGTAATTCATTGCATCAATGTTGGCGCCATTTCGAATCAAAGTCATCACTATATTCTTGTAACCATTCTGGCATGCGCAATGAAGTGGCGTCCAGTTATCCATTTCAACAGCGTTGACGTCAGCACCGTTTTCAAGAAGTAAATCAACAACGTCGCAACAACCCCTGGAAGCACTTAAATGAAGAGCTGTCCATTTATTGTTATTCAATTCGTGAATGTTGGCATTTTTTTTGATCAGCGTCGCCACAACTTCTTTATGCCCATTCTGGCAAGCTAAATGAAGTGATGTCCAGTTATCCATATCAACAGCGTTGACATTGGCACCATTATCAAGTAGTAAATCTACAATACCGGAGTGACCTCTCGCAGCACTTTTATGTAGTGCTGTCGATTTATTGTAGGTCAACAAGTTAATGTTTGCCCCTTTTCTGAGTAATGCCTCTACTACTTCGATGTGACCGTTCTGACAAGCCCAATGGAGAGGCGTCCATTTATCAATTTGAGCAGCGTTTACGTTTGCACCGTTTTCAAGAAGTAAATCAACGATATCGTAGTATCCTTCGGAAGCACTCCTATGAAGAGCTGTCAACTTCTTGCGATTTAATGCGTGAACGTTAGCACCCTTTTTGATCAAAGCCTGCACTACATCTTTATGGCCATTCCCGCATGCCGAATAGAGTGGCGTCATATCATGCTCACCAGCAGCATCCACATTTGCACCTTTCTTGAGCAGTAAATCCACAACAGCACAGTGACCTTTGAAAGCACTAAGATGAAGAGCTGTCCAGTTATCGTTATTAAGTGCCTCAATGTTTGCGCCACGTTTGATCAAAACCTGAACAACCTCTTTGTGGCCATTTTTACATGCCAAGTGTAGCGGTGTCCATTCATTTATTTCAACAGCATTTACGTTTGCACCTTTATCGATCAACAGTTCAACAACAGGGCGATGACCAGCAGCTGCACTTAGGTGTAGAGCTGTAAGCTTTGTTTTGTTAAAGGCATTGACATTGGCGCCGTCTTGTATCAATTTTTTAACTTTTTTAATCACTCCTTCCTGGGCAGCAATGTGGATTAGCGGTTCATCTGCAGCTTTCGCACCGTCAACAAGCATGGGATATTTTCTGATTAGCATTTCCTTCACAGAATTATGACCGTAACGAACAGCGGTCTGAAACGCATTGTCGATTATACTGCTCAAAGGAAATTTTTTGATCAAACTTCCAATTAAAATGATTACAACTTCTGTGTGCCCTCCAGCAGCAGCTAAATGAAGAGGACTTCTTCCTTCGTTCGTTTGTATATCAAGCTGTGCACCTCTCTGTATTAAAACCTTCGTCATATCAGCATCTCCATTATTACAGGAAATATGAAGAGCATTCCATTTGTTTTTGTTTATAGAGTTCACGTCAATGCCTTCGTCGATCAAAAACTTAGCAATTGCTATTCGTTTGTGATGAACTGCATAATGCAGAGCTGACCATCCCTCTGTGTTTCGAATGTTGATGTCAGCTCCTTTTTCTAGCAGTAGCAGCATTAAATTTCTATGTCCGTATATAATGGCCGAATGTAAAGGAGCCAGACCACCATGATACTTAACATCGGGGTGTACTCCACAGTCTTGAATCAAATATGAACATGTTTTGTCACAGCCGTTTTTGATGGCAATGTGCAGCATTTTGGCCTCCTTTGGCCTAAACAGAAATGTTTTCGAAAGCGCAAACTTCAACAACTCTACGGCATTACTTTCACAAGCCCAAAAAACGACATTTTTGGAAACAAACGACGTTTCTTGTGCGATTCTTGATTCGAACAGTTTGATATTTTTTTCAATGATTTTAATGAAAAACCTTCTTATTCCCGCAAAAAAAGACAAAACTTTTTTAATAATGCTTTTCAAGTACACAAAATCGTCCCACAGAAGGTTTGCGACAAAATACTCAGCGTAGGAATGATGTGAAAAAAATACATGATCTCCAACAAATTTTACAAGAATGGATTTCTCAAACTGATTCAGATGATATTTTTGGATGCAGTCCCGTTTTTTCATATACTTTGGGTTATTAAATATAAATTTAAGCTCACCAACATCAAGAAATTCTATTGCTAGCAGTTGATGATCAAGATAAAATCCATCAAAAATTTGTTTATTCGTGTCGACCTTCCCAATCCCATTGCATGCATCCTCTATCTTTACAAGCAAACATTTTTCAATGAAAATTTCGTAAATATGCTCAACTTCTAGGAACTCTCTTTCTAAATAACTTATTTCACTTTCCTTATCGATAATTGCAGTTCCTTTGAATTGTTCAAAACGTTGTTTGTAGATTTCAGCCATCATCTTAACCATCAGTGGAACTCTGCACAAGCTGTAGAATTTCTCAACCAAGAATTCGGAGTATGAATTGAATTTGGTATGAGGATCACTTTTTACGCTTGCTTTCCAAGATTGTGCAAGATACTCAATAATATTTTCACTATTGAACGGTTCCAAAGAAAAATATCCAACATTGTACTTGTTCTTCTTGAAAAAACTCTGCAGCGTTTGCTTCTCATGATTTCTTACACTTACAACAAGTTGAACATGTTTCACTTTCAATAAAAGCACAAACAGATTATTAATTCTGTTTCTATTTTTTTCATGTACTTCGTCGTACCCGTCAAACAGTACTGTAATATGATCATTAGACTCATTTTTCAAGACGCTTTGTATGAGTTTAACATTCTCTTCAGATATCGAAGATTTCAGAACATCCAATGATGATTCACTTCCTAATATATCCTTAGAATCTTGTATTCTGTTCAAGTAAAACAAAAAAACTGCACCTGATTTCAATTTTTGATGTTCAAGGGCAACATATTGGAGAAGTTCGGTCTTACCTATCCCAGGGTCCGCTGTCAAAACTATACACTGATAATGTGCAAACCTCAACTTCAGATTTTCTGCAAACTGAATATCGGTCATTTCCTCGTGAGTCCTGTCTGGAAGTGATATATTGTCAACCGTATCAAGAGTTTCCGAAGAATCATAATCGAGTGAAACCAATGATCCTGAATTGGGGTCTTGCTCAGATGTTTTGCTTCCGTTAAATTTGGAATCGTTCAAATATTCGGATGTATCTATGTCATTTTTTTCAAAAATTAGCATCCTATTTATATATAACTGATTTGTATCACTCAACTCCGGATACTGTTTTACAATGCTCGACTGTAGCTCGTTACAAAACTGCGTGACAAAATGTTGATCCAAGTATGGTTTGAAATGACTATGCTCTTGTTTTAGCTTTGATTCAAAATGATCATCCAATCTTTTCACCACACATTTATCATCGTTTTCATTTATCTTACCCAAAACGTCAGGTCGCAGCCACATTTTCATCCACGAGTGCAACTCTTCAACAATGAAGGGTTCCAACTTATCCGGCTGATGCGCTGATAATGTAAGTTGCACAAAGAATTGTCTCACATCGGATGGCTCCGCATAGAACACTGAATGGGTTTTCCTCCGTGAACCGCTTCGATCGAAGAGCATCTGTTTTGTGGAAACCTCCTTATTCAGGTCACTCATTTCAGCCTTCAACATTCTGTACAATTCAGCTTTACATACTATATCCTTATTGAATGTGTCTTTGATTGCTAGCTGGCCTTTTGTAGTCGTTGTAAGGATCAAAGCCAGAAAATTTTCGTACTTTTTCAAATAATCTGATGCAATACCGGTGCGGAAAAGACCTCTGATGGCGTCAACCAGGTGGTCGAAATCCTGATCTTCCACAGTCAGGCATCTCGGAGATTCATTTTCTGCTTCTTCAATAACGAGTTCTTTTGGTTTATAAACGGGTTTAAAATTGTGCAGCTCTTGCTGAAGCACTTTGTATATTTTTGCAATGGAAATAAGTGAGTCGTTGAAGGTATCTTTGAATCCAATTAGAAATTTGCTCGACTGCTCCAAAATGTCATTCAAAAAGGCTTTGTTGTTTTGTATTACTTCTGTTATGATTCCATCGGTAAAAAGTTGCTTGATAGCATCCTTCAGCGAATATAAGTCTTTGTTGGCGTACTCCATGATTGACTGAATTGTAGATTCGGTCGGTGTAAGCTCGATGTGGTTTGCTCCTACTGTAGTAAATCGAAGATATTCGTCTACTTCTCGATCCTTGATCGAGATGCAATCATTGGCGGTTTGCAACTTTGCATCCAGTCTTTTATTGGTGAAAATCAGAAAAGAAGCGTTACCCTTGAACCTCTTCCGAATTAGCATGTACGAATAGAAATATTTGTATAAACTGAAATCTCCTTTCTCCTGATGTGTTTGTGGAAGCAAGCCATTGAGATCTATCTTTGATTCTTTACTGTCGGCATGTTTCAACTGCATGAAAATCCATTGCTTAGCGGTCTTATCGTACAGCACAACATCGTCAAATTTATGCGCGGATGTCAGTTCATAGGCCAAATGGAAATCCTTCGCTTCTCGTGTTAGTCTTAGCAAGAGAATCTGAGCAAGTTGCTTTTGGTACACTTCGCCGTGAGTTCCAGACTTGATGCTGCTTTCGTACGTCACAAGTCTTGTAGTTTCCGGATCTATAATATCCTGCTGAATCATTTTGAATCTGCAATGAAAAAGAATACAGTTACACTGAAATTAGCAGTCAAATTGCATTTGGAACTAATTTATAACTAACAAAATTGCGTCCAGCTGTCAAACACTTGTTATGATTATGTTTTTTTTTGTTTTTCATTGTTTGTGAATAACATCGGTTTGAAGTGATGATCGAAAATAATTTAAGCGACATCGGTTAAAGGTGATATCAAGATCCTCATGGGCGACTTCAACGCGAAGGTTGGTTCCGACAACTCGGACTATGAGCCCGTCATAGGACGCCATGGTCGCGGGAAATTGGCGAAAACGGAGAGAGTTTTGTGGCAACAATGATATGGTGATTGGGGAATCGCTCTTTCCTCATCGACCAGCGCACAAAGTGACATGGGTTTCCCGTGATGGCGTCACGGAAAATCAAATCGACCATATCTGGGGTCTCCAGTTAGTGGTTAAGGCTTTGGATCGCCAAACCGGAGATGGCGAGTTCGTTTCCCGTTCCGGTCAGGAACATTTTCTCGACTCCCTGGGCATAGTTCTATTATTGTACTTGCCTCACAATATACAAATTCATGCAATGGCAGGCAAAGACAGTCTTCAATCAATAACTGTGGAAGTGCTTAAAGAACCCAGTGGGGACGTAGATCCATAAAGAAGAAGAAGAAGACATCTGCATCAGCCGAAAATGGCGACGGAGCCTTCTTGACGTGCGGAACAAACGTAGCGCCGGCATTGCGTCCGACTATCATCTCCTAATCGGCGAGATCAGACTGCGCATTGCTAGGATTCATCCACAGGAGGAGAAAATCGGGCGCCGGTTCAACACACGCCGACTGGAAGACGCTACGGTGAAAAGGTCCTTCGTCGAGGAGCTACAGAACCGTGCTACGAATATTCCAGAAGGTGAAAGCGTAGCGTTTTTCACTGTTTTTCAATACAGTAGACGTTCGATAAGTGCAACATGTTTACGTTTCAGTTACCGAATGAAATTCGCTAACTGCAACGACTGACAGCCGTCAAACAGTTGTCAAATGCTGTTGGACGCAGCCAGAATGCACTCAAAAACATCGCAATGCAGCTGTAGTGCATCCGAAAAACATCGCAACTCTGTTGACGTTTCGTTTTTGACAGATAGTGGTGCGATAACTGCAAAATTGTTGCACTTAGCGGACTTGCAGTTAAAAAGCATTGCAGTTAAACCGTTTGCACCGAGCGAACGTCTACTGTAGTTGATGGCTTCAAAACACATGGATTCCTTGGAAAAGTTTGCTCAATAAATTATCAGGAAGCCGTAGAGCACATAAAAAAATTTCACGGGAATGGTCTATAGAAAACAACGGTAATGTACACATGCGGGGCTTATTGTAAGTGAAAGCACAGAGAACAGACGAACATGCTCGAACAAAATTGCTTGAAAATCTTGTGTAAAGAAAAAACCAGCTCAGTAGCGACATCGACGGTGACTTTCCCACACAAAAACTTGTTTCGACACCATGATGGCGCTTTCTGAAGAAATATTTCACTAGCGCACCTTTAAATTTTCCTACTCAGATTCTGAGCTATATTTGCCTAAATAACAAGATGTTTATGATTATTTCACTAATCCAGCAACAAAATTTGAGCAACCCATTGATAATTAGTTTCATTATTTTCAATAAGAAACAAGTTGAACAAGAATTCAATTATTGTTTTCCAAGTAAAATCAACACATTCTCTTGGTGGAACTATACTAAGGTGCACACTTGGTGACACTAGCGCCAAAAAGTAAAACAACGGCAAATTTGTACCCCGATTCGAAATTTGACAGCGCCGCGTAATGGCCACATTCCCAGTCATTTCAAAACAACCGTTGCATTGCTTTACACAATAGCACTACATGAGCTTGGACGTCTGTTCTCTGTGGTGAAAGTGACTTCTGAATGGACGTGTCTCTCCAGCCATTCTGAAATGGGTCTCTGAATCTGCAATAGAGCTATCACCTTCTAACTCCCGGAATAAAGCTTTTTGCAATAGTATCAAAATGATATTGCAGAAAATTTTCTTCCATAATACCACTGCCGGACAGTGGGGGTTAGTTGGATCACACACACACAATGGTCTATAGAAAACAATTTCCAAACCATTGGATTTAACGTAAAAATAGTGCAACACAGTATGTTCTGTATCACAATAGAAAACAATTCCAAAACAATTAATCTAACGTAGTTCTAACACAGAGAACAGACGAACATGCTCGAACAAAATTGCTTGAAAATCTTGTGTAAAGAAAAAACAAGCTCAGTAGCGACATTGACGGTGACTTTCCCACTCAAAAACTAGTTTCGACACCATGATGGCGCTTTCTGAAGAAATATTTCACTAACTCCCTTTAAAGTTTCCTACTCAGATTCTGAGCTATATGTGCTTGAAAAACAAGATGTTTATGATTATTTCACTTATCCAGCAACAAAATTTGAGCAACCCATTGATAATTAGTTTCATTATTTTCAATAAGAAACAAGTTGAACAAGAATTCAATTAATGTTTTCCAAGTAAAACTAACACATTCTCTTGGTGGAACTATACTAGGGTGCACACTTGGTGACACTAGCGCCAAAAAGTAAAACAACGGCAAATTTGTACCACGATTCGAAATTTGACAGCGCCGCGTAATGGCCACATTCCCAGTTATTTCAAAACAACCGTTGCAATGCTTTACACAACTGCACTACATGAGCTTGGACGTCTGTTCTCTGTGGTTCTAATATTAAAGTCACTGCTCTAAGCAATACGTTTACCGTACATTTCACTGTTAAGAACAATTAAAAACATAAGAATCTTCTGTATCACAGTAGAAAACAGTTTCCAAACCATTGAATCAAATGTGGAACCAGCAATAAAATTACTACTCAAAACAATACGTTTACCGTGCATTTCCCTGTTTGAAACAATTCGAAAACATAAGTATCTTCTGTATCACAATAGAAAACAATACTCAAACCATTGAATTCAATGTACAAACAGTTTGTTCTGCTTCACATTAAAAAAACAATTCCCAAACAATTGAATCAAATATGGAACCAGTAATAAAGTCACTGGTCAAAACAATACGTTTACCATACATTTCACTGTTTTCAACAATTCGAAAACATGAGAATCTTCTGTTTCACAACAGAAAACCATTCCTAAACCATTGAATTCAATATAAACTCACAGTTCAATACAGAATGTTCTTGGCATATTTAGCTGTTCAAAACATTACAAATACATCAAAATCTACGGTATATTTCATTCCACGTATGGCCATTAAGAACATTTCATTAACATTAAAATTTTCTGTTTTGCGAAGTTACACTACCCGTCATAAGTACGGACTCACTAAAAGTATTGCAACAATATTGCATCACCTTGACTCACCTCGATATCTCCAAAACCTGAGGACTTACAAAGATGCTGTCTTCAGGTAAGTTGTTCAGAAGCCCAAAAGCAACAACTTTTCTGAAGGCGGTATTCTTGTAGGTGTTCTGGTTTTAGAGATATCAGGCCAAACATTTCAATAGGTCCTATCTGCATTTGAGAGGCTCTCTTTGGTCAATTTCTCTTTCAATTATTGTTATGTAATGGTACACTTTTCAACTATTTTTGCAGTACAAATCAAAAGACGATTGTTTTGAACATCGTTCAATGCAAGGAGACAATCATAATACAAATAAACAGCTGAGGTATTAACGAAAGAGAGGGAAATCAAAGAGAGCCTCTCTTCTGCAGATTGGACCTTTAGACATGTTTGGCCTGATATCGAGATGAGTCAGGGTGATGCAATATTGTTGCAATACTTTTTGTGAGTCCGTACTTATGACGGGTAGTGTATATGGAAAAAAGTCTTTTTCCTTGCATTGTTACGATACTTAACAACCTATACAATGGACTACCCGCTTTGCGCGCACCCACAGTTGATCAGCAGGAGTAAATCAATTTAATTTTGTATGGCGAAATGCATCTAAACTTGAATTACTTGAAATACAAAGCTTTTCCCGAAAAAATATTTGGTAGGCTTAATAGTAGTCACCATTGTGCACAACCACTACCAAATATTTTTTCGAATAATGTATTCCACTTCGATAGAATTGCCTTTAGATGCTATTCGCCATACAATATTTTTGCGATTTACTTTTGGCGATTTTTCGTGCATAGAAGCTAGCGCCACATTGGTCGATGTGGAGAGTAGGAAAACAGCCGATGTAGTTAATTCATTAAATCTAACGTAGTTCTAATATCAAAGTCACTGCTCTAAGCGATACGTTTACCGTACATTTCACTGTTAAGAACAATTAAAAACATAAGAATCTTCTGTATCACAGTAGAAAACAATTTCCAAACCATTGAATCAAGTGTGGAACCAGCAATAAAATTATTACTCAAAACAATACGTTTACCGTGCATTTCCCTGTTTGAAACAATTCGAAAACATAAGTATCTTCTGTATCACAATAGAAAACAATACTCAAACCATTGAATTCAATGTATAAACAGTTTGTTCTGTTTCACATTAAAAAAACAATTCCCAAACAATTGAATCAAATGTGGAACCAGTAATAAAGTTACTGGTCAAAACAATACGTTTACCATACATTTCGCTGTTTTCAACAATTCGAAAACATAAGAATCTTTTGTATCACTATAGAAAACCATTCCTAAACCATTGTATTCAATACAAACTCATAGTTCAAAACAGAATGTTCTTGGCATATTTAGCTGTTTAAAACATTACAAATTTCAAAAACTCTACGGTATATTTCATTCCACGTATGGCCATTAACAACATTTCATTAACATTAGAATTTTCTGTTTTGCGAGAAAAGTTATATGGAAAAAAGTCTTGGTTTTTTGTATTGTTACGATACTTAACAACCTATACAATTCAATTTGAAATGCTCATTCACATTTGATTATATTGTTAGAAACATTTGATTCAATTGTTTTTCTATAGTTATTTTAACATTGAATTCTGTTGTGAAAGCATTGTTTTCAATGGTTCTGTTACATTAGAATCTTATGTTTTTCTATTGTATTTTTTATTCGGGATGCTAACACGTGTCCAGCCCGTTGTATATATATGATCATTAGCGTGGGTCATCGGAACCGTTTTCTCAGATCAAAGCTTTTTTGGTACCGTTTCGGGTCCTGAGTATCTGTGCAAAATTTGAGCACGATCGGTTGCGTCTACACTTTGCGTATTGCAATTGAAATTTGTATAGGATTTTGTAAGGGAAAACATACTTTTTTGCATTTTTTGTCATAAGTTGATAAAGTTTGTCTGCAACTTTTCAACCGATGCTGTAAAATGATAGCCTAGGAATTTCTGGAAAACTTTGTTGAAGACCGCAAAGCGATCCTATGCTTGTGAAAATAGTTATAACCAACGAACCGCATGCATGTGTTTATGTTTCAACATGTAAAGGAATAACAATAGCAACAAAATCATGCTGTTTCGGCAAGCAATGCCAAAGCTATAACTTTTTTCATAAGCATCACACTGAACGAAACCCCCCGCCCAAGATCGACTGAGAGGCGATACGATCACGCCCCTTAACAACATTTGGTCGAAAACCGTATGGTGCACCGACCGAATGATGTCATCCTAATACCGAATGACAGTGATATGAAAATAGAATGTCGACCATATGGTCGAGCAACCTTGTTTTTTAGCGATTGATAACAATCTGAGTGGTGCGAATAGAAGCGGTTCTATTTTTCAAGCTAGCTAACACACACCTACACACTCTCGGCACACAGCTAGTGATGTCGCAAAATTTCAAATAATCGATTAGTTGGTAATCGATTATGTTTTGCCATGGCGATTACCGATGTCGATTAATCGGCTATAATTAATCGATTATTCCTGGTAATCGATTATTTTTATTATAGTATTTTCTTGAACATTTGCACGGTTTATCGCTTGTACAGCGATCCGCTACGTTTTGGCTACATTAAAGCAACCAACATGCTGTGGTTTATAAAGCGATTTAGTAGTAGGTATTGGCGGATAATGATCAACGATATATTCTTTATGGCAACACTGCACAGAAGAGACAACGTCGATGACGGTGGTCGTCGTTTAACGGCGTCGACGAGACGCGCGAAGAAAAGCAAAACTGTATCCATTGTATTCATTCCAAGTTAAGCTATCGAATAAAGCACACGTTGTAAAAGTACGTTCCCATTATTCTCTTCCACGGTGACGCGAGTCTCGAAGGTTTTCTCCGGTCGTTTTGTTCCGTTCCGTCGGGATTGTCCGCTGCGTAGCCTTGGGTTGCATTGTCCCACAGGTTATGGTGCCGAGGACAGTGGAAGAAGATCTGAGTGAAATTCGATAGTTGGAAGCGAGCAGAAGATTTCCGGCTTCCGCCATTCGGCTGGTGACGACGACGTCGGTGTCGAACAGATTGTTTCGTAGTCGGTGTGCGTGCGGTTGGCGTGATCGTTTCGACGCGAGCGAACCCCAGTTTCGGTTCGGTTCGTCAGTGGCGTGGTGGCGTACAGTCTACCGCAGAAAAGCGCAGCGTAGCAGAAGAGCTTTGCTTACGGTTGTGTGCGTGACGAACGGGGTGTCGAAATCTAGACGGCGCAGCGCGGGTGGTTGTGTGAAACAAAAACAGTGACAGTGTTTCGGGAGAAGTCGAAATGGCTGAGAAATTTTTGTTTTCACGGCTAAACAACCAAAACTACCAGACGTGGAAAACACGGATGGAAATGCTTCTCAAGCGAGAGGACTTGTGGTTTGTGGTAGTGGACGCGAAACCAACCCCGTTGACAGAGGCTTGGAGGAAAGCAGACCAAAAGTGTGTGGCAACCATAGTGTTATACGTAGAAGATAACCAGCTAAATCTCGTGAAGAATGCCACGGAGGCCGATGCAGTGTGGAATGCGTTAAAAACCTATCACGAAAAGGCAACCATGACCTCGCGTGTGTCGCTCCTCAAGCGAATCTGTAGTTTAAACATGAGTGAGGGGGGTGATCTCGACCAGCACCTGCAAGAGCTGGAAAGTCTTTTTGACAGGCTTACGTGCGCGGGGCAGCCAATCGATGAATCGCTCAAAATCGCAATGATTCATAGAAGCTTGCCTGACTCGTATAACGGTTTAGTGACGGCGCTGGAAAGTCGGCCAGACGCCGATATAACGATCGATTTCGTGAAACAAAAGTTGTTGGACGAATTCCAACGAAGAGTCGAGCGGTCCGGCGGACCGAACGAAAAAGTGATGAAGGCAAATAACAAGAAGAACAAAGTGTGTTTTCATTGCCAAAAGCCGGGTCACTTCAAGGCACAGTGTCGTCTGCTGAAGCAGCAACAACAGCAGCAGAATAAGAAGAGTGAAAGTGATCCGAAGAACACGAAGCGCGAATCGAGGGCTAAACAAGCGGCCGAAAAGGATCCGCCGGTGTGTTTCACAGTCGGTGAGAATCAGAATCGTGGCTGCTGGTACATTGACAGTGGGTGTTCCACCCACATGACAAGTGAGAAATCGTTTTTCGTGAAACTTGATCGGAATGTGAAGACGGAAGTTGTATTGGCTGACGGTTCGGTAACGAAAGCGTGCGGGATCGGTGAAGGCACAGTGCGCTGTGTTGACGGCGCCGGTAAGGCAAAGGACATTACCATAAGTGAAGTGCTGTACATTCCCGCGTTAAACAGTGGACTAATCTCGGTGCGCAAACTTGCGCAGAAAGGGTTCGGAGTGAACTTTAGTGCGACGGAGTGCCAGATCGTGAGTGATACAGGATCCGTGGTGGCCACGGGCGTGACAAGCGGAAACCTCTACGTGTTGAACACAGCGGAGCAAGCGAAGCTGGGAAAAGTGATGCAGCACCTGAAGAACTGCCAGCATACCTGGCACAGGCGGATGGGGCATCGAGACCCTGCCATGCTGGACCGTGCCAAGGAACTTTCGGAAGGCGTCGACATCCAGGACTGCGGAATACGGCAGGTTTGCGAACCGTGCCTACAAGGTAAATTACCACGTAATTCTTTTCCCAAGGAGTCATCGCATAGGTCGAGCCGTGTTGTGGACCTGGTTCACACGGACGTGTGCGGCCCGATGGCAAATGTGACACCCGGGGGTTGTCGGTACATTTTGACACTGACCAACGATTTCAGTCGTTACTGCGTGGTGTTCTTACTCCGGCAAAAGTCTGACGTAGCGGGGTGTATAAAGAGGTATGTAGCCCATGTTAAAACTCGTTTTGGAAGACCACCATGCGTCATACGGTCAGACGGGGGAGGCGAATTCGTCAATCGGGAATTGAAGGAGTTCTACGATTTCGAGGGTATTCAGTCGCAGGTAACCGCCCCGTATTCCCCGCAGCAAAACGGGGTCTCCGAGCGCAAGAATCGGACTTTGCAGGAGATGGCGTCGTGTATGCTGCTGGACGCCGGTTTGCCGAAGAAATACTGGGGAGAAGCAGTGATGACGGCAGCATATTTGCAAAACCGTCTGCCGTCTCGTTCCGTGGATCAAACACCATTCGAAAAGTGGTTCGGTGTGAAACCGAATCTGAAGCACCTTCGTGTATTTGGGTCAGTGGCGTACGTACACGTTCCCCAGGTGAAGCGTGTAAAGTTCGATGCGAAGGGCCGGAAGCTGACATTCGTAGGCTACTGTGAGGATCGAAAAGCCTATCGGTTCTTGGACCCGGAGGATGACAGCATAACAATCAGCAGGGATGTCGTTTTCATCGAGCAGAAGAATGGGTCTTCGTCAAACGAGCAAAGTGGCTCCAGCGAATCAAGCGTTGCGGATTTGGACTGGCCTGGTTTGACGACCGTAGGAAGCGAGCCTCAGGAGGAGCAGGACAAGGATCAGCGGTCTATTCAGGAGGAGCAGGACGAATCGGAAGAAGAGCTTCACAGCTGCGAAGAAGACGATGACGATGCAGGGCGTGAGCAGGCTACAAGTGGAAGCAGTGCTGCCGGGAAACGCTCTACCCGAGGAACCATGCCGTCGCGGTTCAACGATTACGTTGTGGATATTGCTATGGCTGTGGAAGCAGAACCAACGAATTACGGCGAGGCTGTCGCCGGACCTGAAAAGGACTTGTGGATCAGTGCGATGCGTGAAGAGTTCGAGTCGTTGACCAAGAATAAGACCTGGAAGCTAGTAGACCTACCAGCCGGGCGCAGATCAATCGGTTGCAAGTGGGTTTACCACCGAAAAGAGGACAACGAAGGAAACGTTACCCGCTTCAAGGCGCGCCTAGTCGCGCAGGGGTTTACACAACAGTACGGCGTCGACTATAGTGAAGTGTTCTCCCCGGTGGCGAGTCAAACAACGTTGCGAGTTATGTTAGCGGTAGCAGGTCACAAGCAAATGGCGGTACGGCACCTGGACGTGAAATGTGCGTACCTGCATGGAAAGCTGACAGAAGAAATTTTCATGCAGCAACCGCCAGGGTTCGTGAAGCGAGGCAACGAGAAGAAGGTATGTAAGTTGGAGCGGAGCTTGTACGGATTAAAGCAGAGCGCACGCGTTTGGAATGAGACCATTCACGGATTACTTGTTGAGTACGGCTTCTCTCAGTCGAAAACTGATCCGTGTTTGTACACCATGGTGACAGCGAAGGGAGTTAGAACATACCTCATCATCTACGTGGACGATATGGTTGTCGCAAGCACGGACGCGAGGGAGATAACAAGACTGGAAGAGTTTCTCAAGAAGAACATCGAGCTGACTTCGTTGGGAGAGATAAACCATTTTCTGGGAATGCGAATCACCAGAGACAAGGATGGATTCTTCTGTCTGGACCAGCAAGCGTATATTAGGAAGGTAGCAGCACAATTCGGTTTGGAGCACTCCAAAGGCTCGAAGCATCCGCTCGACGTAGGATACTATAAAAGTCGCGAGGGAAGCAACAAGCTGCCGAATAACCAGCGCTACCGGAGCCTTGTTGGAGCGCTTCTGTATATAGGACTCAACACTCGTCCGGATATAACAGCAAGCGTCACGATCCTGAGTAGGCAGACTATTGAACCAACTGAAGTTGACTGGAGCGAACTTAAGAGGGTTGTCCGATACCTGAAGATGACTAGTCACTACAAGTTGAAGCTAACAAGTGACAGACAGAAACCGGTAACGCTACATGGATATTGTGATTCAGATTGGAGTGGTGACACTGCTGACAGGAAGTCGACAACCGGGTATTTGTTCCAGGTAGAAGGCGCTACTGTGTGTTGGGTAAGCCGCAAACAAACGAGCGTGGCTCTCTCAAGCATGGAGGCGGAATACGCAGCATTGTCGGAGGCGTGTAAGGAGTTACTTTGGCTTCGACGATTGCTGGACGATTTCCAGGAGCATCAACCAGGGCCAACAACTGTTTATGAAGACAACAGAAGTTGCATCGACTTCGTACAACTTGACCATCTGTCGCGTCGATCGAAGCATATAGATACCCGTATGCATTTTGCGAAGGATCTTGCAGAGAAAGGTGTCATCGTGCTTCAGTATTGTAGTTCTGAGGAAATGAAGGCTGATATGCTGACCAAGCCCTTGGGCAGCGTAAAGTTGAAGGTATTCTCGGAAGCTGTTAGATTGGAGGTTGCTGACTAGGACGGTGAAGAGAGAAGATATCGAGGAGGAGTATTGGCGGATAATGATCAACGATATATTCTTTATGGCAACACTGCACAGAAGAGACAACGTCGATGACGGTGGTCGTCGTTTAACGGCGTCGACGAGACGCGCGAAGAAAAGCAAAACTGTATCCATTGTATTCATTCCAAGTTAAGCTATCGAATAAAGCACACGTTGTAAAAGTACGTTCCCATTATTCTCTTCCACGGTGACGCGAGTCTCGAAGGTTTTCTCCGGTCGTTTTGTTCCGTTCCGTCGGGATTGTCCGCTGCGTAGCCTTGGGTTGCATTGTCCCACAGTAGGTACTTTTAATCCGGGGTGAAGTTGATCAACCGATGACATAACATTGGAAAATTATTGACCAAACTAAATTAAATGATGCTGACTCTGAATAAGGTTTTAAAATTCCTATAGGCCTAGTGAATTTTGTATGTTAAACATAAACTAAAGTTTAGTAAGTTACAGAATGACCCACAAACGCCTAAATGTAGGTAATCTATATCTATATATATAAAAATGAGTTTAAAGTCCCTTTGAGGCAACAAAACTTTTACGAACGGCTGAACCAATAAGCGTGGCTCTTGCACGGTTCGATTCGTATTCATGTTGGCTGTGTTTATATGCCGAAAAAGTTAGGAAAATCAACTGGAAAAGTAAGAAAATTGATAAAGTATTGATTTTTCATAAGCTGGGAAGGAAATCAACACGATCGAAAATGAAACCAATCTAGAGTGCGGTGCTATTTTGAGTTCAACAGTTGTCAAACAACCACAAGGCGGCAAGACAAAGTTTGCCGGGACAGCTAGTTTCTTAAAAAATCGTGTTACCGTAAACCGGGGTCTAATTGATCACCGGGGTGAAATTGATCATTCGGGTACTACATTGTAATTCCATATTAGGAACTCTTAAGCGTCGTAATGATGTTGAACTTTTTACGTCATCTGGTTCGTAGAAGTCTAGAGATGAGTGTAGACTTTTGATTTTTAGAAAAAAAAAAAATGTTTTGCCTTAATTTTTTTTAGGAATTTGCAATGTATTTCTCATTTAGCTGAAATCATTGCTACTAAACAATCGGTTGCTACTAGGACTTCCCGTAAATTCAATGTTTTAACATTTTTGTGGAGCCTTGGCTGGGAAGTTTTGTAGCTAATCAGAGCATGAAATAATTAAAATTAAGTTCTTTTTATGATGAAATGGTCAATTATTGTGATAGAAATCACTTATTGCAAATGAAATTGCCTACCTTTAGGCGTTTAAGAGGAAATATCAACATTTAATTTTGCATTTAAGCATTAAATTCACTAGATGTAAGATATTAAACGCGTTATTCGGGTTAAGAAGAGCAAAATTAAGCGGAGAAGGATATTTTCCTTTCCAACCGATGCTTAATTGTACACTGATCAATTTCGCCCCAAAGTGGTGGCATATCCAATTTTTTGATATTTGAAGTTTAAATTTGTTGACCAAAATTCTTTTACATGGTTCCATTGAGATCCAGTGGGTACTGGTTTTACAGAAATTATAATGGCAATATTTAAATTGGCACTGATGCCAATTACGGTATCAAGATTACGGTATCAACTTTCACGATCCATACACTATCAAAACATTATACATTTCTTATGTGAGATCGATTCTTGAATATTGTAGTATTGTTTGGTCCCCATTTATGAAAACTGATGAAGAACGCAAAGAATCGGTGCAAAAGAAATTCTTGCTATTTGCTCTACGTAAACTGAGATGGACAACTTTTCCACTACCTTTTTATGCATCGCGTTGTATGATAATCAACAAACTTTAAGGAACAACATGAATATGCTATGGTAACATTTGTGAATGATATTGTTTCGCAACGTGTAGACTGCAGTAATCTGCTGTTTTATTTGTATTTTTATAGCTTATTTTTTATGCTTAGGAAACACTCAATTTTGACAGTTTAACAATGCGGTAAATTAAATTTTATTCCCATAAAATTTACTTAAACTAAGGTACTTTACAGGGCGCAAACCGATTTTGCAATTAAATTTGATTTTCCGTGACTTTTAGGATAATTAAAAAGTGATCTCCTAAGTTCTGTTTTTCAACTGTGTGGTTGAAACGGACCGGTAGAGTGGGTAAGACGGACACGTTTGGAAAATTAGCTAATAAGCCATTAATTGTGTTAAATGATGGTTATTGCCGTTTGTTTTCAGTAGATCAATCATAGTAGAATCCAAATTTGGATTTGAATCTCTTAACGAAACATGTTTTCTTACAAATTAAATTCAATTTTGTAAATTGGAACAGAACAAAAACCTCCGTACTCTGATAAACGCCTAACAGTATGCAATGCTCTGGTATTTAATTTCAAGCTGTTGTTAAAATTTTGTGAAAATTCCAATATAATGAATTATTATACAAAAAATCAATACGATGTGCTTCACACGGCTTCTCCAATCATTTTTGTACTCCTTAGATTTCAATTTGTGAATAATGTGTGGGTATAGTGTGGTTCTCATGGTACTATCAAACTAAATCCAACACTGTCCGTCCTACCCACCCTCAAGGCGGTCCTTCTTTCCCCAACACAACCCAAAATATTTATTACACTTTCGTTTTCTATAATTCATGAAATTTACCTGAATCTCGTTTTGTATAGAATGGAACAGTTCAAAACAACTGAAAAAAAAAACCAAATAAAATGCGAAAACTTGGCAATTCGATGTTAAAGCTTATTACGGTACCGTGATTTCGGGTGAAATTGATCAGTGGGGTGAAATTGATCAACGTAAGGGCCATTTTTTGTTGTTGAAAATAACGCTTTAAACTTAAAACAATTTGTAAAAAATGTCCACCATCTGGCTCAAGGGCTATTGAATGATGAGTTGACATGTTTTACAGCCAATTAGACACATATTTCTGTATAAAATTCAATATTTTCCGAAACTGCATGTGAGGCGAACTTCAAAGACACTTTCAAACTTTCGTTACCGTAGCTGTATCGCACATGTAATGAATATTTGAATTTTTATTTGTAGCTGCCAAGTATTCGCTAAACCCGATTTCGTCATCAAAAGTTCTATAAATATTGAAATTTATGCAGAAAATTGTACTTTTCTGGAAGTTATAACATATTTAGGATGAAAATTGCATACTTTTAGGCGTTTTCTTAAGATTTATTTAACTTCAAACTTAAATAAATAAAAATTTAGTAAAGTTGTAAAACTTTTGCATAGCTTTTCGCATTCCGGAATGGTTAATTTAGGTGGAAAAAATATTTTCAGCACTTAAAACAACATTTCACTGACTGATCAATTTCACCCCGAAAGTAAAATTTTTGA
Source organism: Aedes albopictus (assembly GCF_035046485.1). Classification (NCBI taxonomy): domain Eukaryota; kingdom Metazoa; phylum Arthropoda; class Insecta; order Diptera; family Culicidae; genus Aedes; species Aedes albopictus. Next base: position 53,803,614 of record NC_085136.1, read on the forward strand.
TTTTTTATTTCAAATGATATTTTTTGTAATAAAATGATTTGCAGTAGAATTTTCAACCTCTTTGACTGATGAAAACCATGGTCGTACTTGTTTTATAGCATTGAATTTAATCATATCGATAAGTGTTCAAAAATTATTCACCAAAAACTGCAAAAAGTGATCAATTTCACCCGAAATCACGGTACCGTAAAACGGGGTATCATTGATCAGTGGGGTAACTTTGATCGGCTTAGCCCACCTAATGAAATGATCCAACAAACAATTTTTATTGAAACTGTTTTTGCTCATCAATGGTTTTCCTTAATCTGTTACTGTTTAGCTACCAAATGATATGAAACTCATGGAAATCGACTCAATGAACATAGAAATAAATCGATTTTTTCTCAATTGTGTTTCACAACGCATTGAGATACATTCTGAAGCATTAATGTTCTGTCATGAATTCTAGATACATTTGAAATTCGAAATCATTGTATTAACTAAACATGACATGTCAGAGTTAAATTTAATCAACAAAACTTTTATGAAAGTGCTCCTTTTCTTAAATAGACGATTTATTAAGATTAGCCTTCCTAAGTAATTGCCTACCTTTAGGCGTTATTCTTGGTTTATGGGATTTTAATCCTAAAATAACTTAAAAAGTAGGTAAGCTGTAAGAATTTGGACAACATATTTGAAATCAGGGACCCCGAATTTAGTTATTAATGGTGTTTTCAACACAAACGAACATTGTTTACTGACATGATCAATGTTACCCCATATCAACAAAATCAAAAATTTGATTAAAAAGCTTGTTTAAAAATTTGTTAAAGTTTGAACACACTTTTTAAAGTAGTCTAACACAAACCAAGAGTGCCAGTACTTGTTTTAAAGGTATAAAACCTGTAACGTTTGCTTCTACAAGAGAACTACTAAAGAAAGATCGTAAATTTTGGTCAATGTTACCCCGGATTACGGTATTTATGAAAAATATATATTTTAACGGTACATTAACATATGATTATATACTACGCATAATAAGTTTCCTTTATTTAAGTTGTTTTCGAAGTTTTTTATACAAATTTTTAACATTTTTCTATCTATTTGAAATTATATGGACATTGCTTACTTTAAGGCGTTTATCGGTGTATGGAGATTTCTGTCTTAATTTACAAAAAATGATTCCAATTCATAAAAACACGCTCCATTAAGAGATTCAAGGCCAGATTTGGAATCTACTATGATCGATGTACCGAAAATAAGTGACCATTTATTGAAAAAATAGTCAGAACGCTGCTGTAGAGCAGATTGTTTACGGGACATGTTTCTGCAATGGAATTACATACGTTTAGGCGTTTATTGGTGGAATCCTGTTCCAATTTAAAGAATTGATTCCATTTCGTAAAACTACGCTTTGTTAAGAGGTTCAAAACCAGATTTAGATTCTATTATGATTGATTTACCGAGAACAAGTGGCAATGCATTGGAAAAAAAACATAATCAAAACTTTGGCTCTGCTTGATCCAGACAACATTGAGATTTGTAAGAAAACCCTACAAATGTTATTTTAAAAAGCTGTGAGCATTCGAAAGCGCCTAAATATATGCACGTTATAATCAACATATCAATTGTACACCCCAAGTTTCCCATGCAAACGTTGGTCATAAACTGTGAAGCTCCGTTTCAAAAATTCCTTCACTATGGCACTTCTAGAGTCCCCTTTTTTATCCCATAACACAAACTAGTGTTGAAAAGATGATCGATGGAAAGCGAGCAGAGTATGACGACTGTTTCTCTGTACCACGTTTTTTTAAATAATCGATGAAATAATCGAAACAAATAATCGATTATCGGAATAATCGTGTAAGGCGCTACTCGATTAAAATTTAATCGATTAGTCGAACGATTAATCGATTAGTTGGGATAATCGATTAATTTGCGACATCAGCGCGGTTGTCAAACACGCCGTCGCGACGCTGTTCGGAAATGGTAAACATGATCAATCCACCATTATTCCAATTTTGTTCTCGTGTTAAAAGTTTATTATTTTCCATTCACGATGGAAATTTTGATGGATAGTGGTTAAAAAATTAGCTGAATAGGCTCAAAACAATGTTTATCCTTCTCCTCGCTTTCCAACGGCTTGACAGCGGCAAATAGAGATATCTTGACAACAGTTTTTCTTTTCTTTCTCCAAAGCGTCTCGTTCTCTCACGACCTCGAAATCCTCTGAAGCAACAAGTATGCTTGGTAGTTTAGTCCGTATGCGCCGACCAAACATGAGCTCCGATGGGGGTTTGCCTGTAGTTGAATGGTTGGCTGCGTGGTACATAAGCAAGTACTTCCTCAACTCCGTCCTCCAATCGTTTCCCAACTCTTGTGCTATTCTTAATCGTTTCAAAATTGAACGATTCTGGCGCTCTACCTCGCCATTCATTTGGGGCCAGTACGGAATTGAGTGCACTAGGCGAATGCCATACTCCTCGCAAAACAAACGAAAATCATCAGAAACAAATTGCGGACCATTGTCAGCCTTGAGGCTCTCCGGTATTCCAAAACGGGAAAAAACAATCATTAATTCATCGATTGTGGCTTTGGCCGATGTGTCGTTCATCTCTACAACCTCTACAAATCGGCTATAATAGTCGACACAAACTAGAAGATTTTCCCCATTTGGCAAAGGGCCTAGAAAATCAATCGCAATTTGCTCCCATGCACGTGATGGCAACTCCTTTCTGATCATTGGTTCTGGAGGACTTGGTGACGATACAAGTGAACACCCACGGCATGCTTTAACATGTCTCTCTACGTGCTGGTCCATTTTTGGCCACCAGACGTTCGCCCGAAGATGTCCTTTCATGATTCGAGCTCCAGGATGGCCCTCATGGGCAAGACTCAAAACATGACCTTGTAGTTTCTGAGGGACTACAATACGATCAATTCTTAGAAGCACATCATTCAGTCGACACAGCTCCGGGAATATCATCCTGTACTCCAAAGGTAATTCATCACTCATTCCTGAATCTAGAGCTCGGAAAATATGTTGAATTTGCGGATCATCCCGACTGGCTTTCTCTACACGGAAAAAAAACCATTCCCGTAATCATGAATAAAAAATCATGTTCTTTTGATGTCTGCCAACTCATAATATCATAATTAAAATTCATAATACCATGAATGAGTTGACCAGAAATATGAATAGAAACAAGCATTTTCATAAATTATATTCATGGTCGCTTCCTAGCGTTACACTTATCTGCCGTATGCAATTATATAAATCGCGCGGTCGTCCAGCACAGACATGTGGAAAAAGTTGAACCTGCTATTTTTGCAAAGTTTTTATTTGGTTAGAGTAATAAATGTGCATATATGAGGAAATGGAACATCGAAACAGTGTGCCCGTAAGATTCGGCAGGTTGTTGGGAGTTGATTGACTAAAAAGTAAACGAGCAAAAAGTAAACAGTGCCCAGTTCGCGTTTTCGTTGTGCCATCCGTCGTAGTTCCGAGTTTATGTACGGAGGGTGAAGCAATGTGAGAATCGCGCGTTAATTTTCGGTAATTCTCTCTATTTTTCCGGTTTATCCATCGTTCGACGAGTTCGGAGACTCAGCAAGTGATGTGAACTAGTGAACAATTGATGTGGTTTCGAGGGCATCCTTAGCATGTTGGATGTAGGTGCCAAAGACAAAAATAATAAACCAGCTAAATATGATTATCCGGTGAGTTCGATCATTGTTGTTCTCTTTTATATTTGAACTTTACATATCTTCACTAACAAGAGGCCAACTAAAAAGTGCTGCTTGCTCATAGAAAAAAGGATGATGGATAGGTCCCAAAATCATAGAAATGGGCTCTGATATCACGTATTTTATTTTCTTATGATTTTAGCTTGCATCGTTTTATTAATCTAATTAAAAGCATTTGGGACCGACGACGACGGAATCATAAAAGTAATTCTTAATTCCATGAATTCTATGCATGGTTCCATCTCCCTCAACCACGATTTTATGAATTTGACTGAGAAACATTGAGGTCCGACGACGACGGAATCATAAAAGTAATTCTTAATTCCATGAATTCTATGCATGGTTCCATTTCCCTCAACCATGATTTTATGAATTTGACTGAGAAGCATTGAGGTCCGACGACGACGGAATCATAAAAGTAATTCCTAATTCCATGAATTCTATGCATGGTTCCATCTCCCTCAACCACGATTTTATGAATTTGACTGAGAAACATTGAGGTCCGACGACGACGGAATCATAAAAGTAATTCTTAATTCCATGAATTCTATGCATGGTTCCATTTCCCTCAACCATGATTTTATGAATTTGACTGAGAAGCATTGAGGTCCGACGATGACGGATTCATAAAAGTAATTCTTAATTCCATGAATTCTATGCATGGTTCCATCTCCCTCAACCACGATTTTATGAATTTGACTGAGAAACATTGAGGTCCGACGACGACGGAATCATAAAAGTAATTCTTAATTCCATGAATTCTATGCATGGTTCCATCTCCCTCAACCATGATTTTATGAATTTGACTGAGAAACATTGAGGTCCGACGACGACGGAATCATAAAAGTAATTCTTAATTCCATGAATTCTATGCATGGTTCCATCTCCCTCAACCATGATTTTATGAATTTGACTAGAGAAGCATATAGGTCCGACGACGACGGAATCATAAAAGTAATTCTTAATTCCATGAATTCTATGCATGGTTCCATTTCCCTCAACCATGATTTTATGAATTTGACTGAGAAACATTGAGGTCCGACGACGACGGAATCATAAAAGTAATTCTTAATTCCATGAATTCCATGCATGGTTCCATCTCCCTCAACCATGATTTTATGAATTTGACTGAGAAACATTGAGGTCCGACGACGACGGAATCATAAAAGTATTTTTTGATTCCATGAATTCTATGCATGGTTCTACCTCCCCAAACCATAATTTTATGAATCTGGTGGTAAAGCATCAAGATCTGCATCCAGGTTTATGAACATTATTCTTGGCTTCATGAATGCTACTCATGATCCCAGCTTATTTAATCATAGCTTCATGATTATATTTTCCATTTTTGGTCGTCGAAAGCCAAAACAATAACGGGTGCATAGCGTTATGGTGAAATCAATCATAAGATCATAAAATTTAATCATGGTGTATATTTATAACATAAAATCATAAAAATATCGGGAAACTATGAGTCATATTCATGGTCTTGGGAATGGATTTTTTTCCGTGTAAATCGTCCCATTTCAGGGCGACTGCAGTTACAGCTGAGTTGACCACTTCACGCACCATTAACTCTTCGCCTTCATCAAATGGTTTGGGTGGCACGGTTGAAAGCCGTGAAAGTACGTCTGCCACGTTTGAGTTTCCGGGGATGTGTAAAACCTTATATTGAAAACCTTGCAACCGTAGTACCCAACGTTCGATACGAGCGCATGGACGAGATGTTGGAGTAAAAAGGAAAGTCAGTGCCTTACAGTCCGTTAGTAAGTTGAATTCCCTACCGATCAAAAAACTTTGAAACTTTTCAACGCTCCAGACCAAAGCAAGTGCCTCTTTTTCGGTCTGGCAATATCGTCTTTCCGTGTCTGTTAGAGACTTGGATGCAAAACAGACTACTCGAGTTTCATTGTTATCATTCGTCTGCAGCAGAACAGCTCCCAAGGCATAAGGGCTCGCGTCCGCCATAACAGATGTTTCATCTTCAGGTTTGAAGAATCCTAGGCAAGGCGCGTTTGCAATACTGGTTTTGATTTGGTTAAAAGCTTCTTCTTCCTTCTCTCCCCAGTGAAATTTTGAACCTTTTCGAATAAGACTTCGAAGAGGCTCGTCAACGGTCGCCAAATCAGGAACAAATTTACCCATATAATTTGCCAGGCCCAGGAAGCTTCGCACCTCACATTCATTAGTGGGTCGGCGGAACGTCGCAACTGCGTTTTGCTTTTCCGCGGAGGGAAGGATACCTCTAGAATTGATACGATAACCCAAAAATTGAAAATCATCGGTACGAATCTTACATTTGTCTTGATTCAAAACCACCCCATGCTCGCTCAACTTTTGCAGTACCTAGAATCAAACAACCAAATAAATAAAACAATAAAATTAGTAGTTCTGAAGTATTTCTCTCTATTCATATACCCAAAAAACGAACACGAGATAAGTTTTATACCTTAGACAAACGTGTGTCGTGTTCTTCGACAGTGCTTCCTTCCACGCCAACGTCGTCCAGGTACCAATAGGCACCTTCGCAGTCCGCCAAGATGCCATCCATGGTACGTTGAAACATCTCAGGTGCTGAAACCAGTCCAAAAGGGAGGCGTTTGAACTGGTACAAGCCCCGATGCGAGATGAAAGTTGTGACACTTCTTGATTCCTCATCCAGCTCTAGCAAAAAGAAAGCGTCCTTGATATCAAGTGTGCTCCAGACGTTCCCTCTTCCAATTTTCGTCAAGACGTCCTCAATAATTGGCATAGGGTGACGTTCCCTGATCACGGCCTGATTAACTCGTCGTAAGTCTACGCACAATCGGATTTCTCCATTGGCTTTCTTCGCAACAACCAGCGGGGACACCCATGTTGCTGGACCTTTCTTCGGCTCAATAATATCCTTCGCGAGAAGTTCGTCTAACTTTCTGTTCACGGCGTCTTCTAGCGGAATCGGGATTCTCCTCAGCGGCTGAAAAACTGGTACTGCTGTTGGATCCATCTTGATTCGAACCTGTACTCCCTTAATTTTTGGAAACGGAATGGGAGAACTATGATGAACTTGGTTTACATCAACACCTACTCTCAACACGCCGAGCTGCTTGGAAGTTGTGTCGCCGAGTATATTCCGCTGCCCAGTTTTGATGACGAAAAACTCCGCGGAGGCTGAACGTCGTCCTAATTTTACGACGGCTTCAAAAGAACCAAGTATCTCCAGCGGCTTGTCGGTTCCATAAGCCTTCAGAATCTTGTTACCGCCTTTAGTGCATCTCTGAAGAACGACACGTTGAGCCTTCATTGTTTCCCACGTTCCAGCCGAGATTAGGTTTACATCCGATCCGGAATCAATGATCATTTCAATGGAAACTCCGCCGACCTCACATTGCATCAAATTTGCCTCGTTTCCAGTATGAAACGTATAGTAGACCTTCTGTTCAACCTCGTCAGTTGAGATGTCCTTTTCAGTAGAGATGGAAGCTGACTCGTTGCTTACGGCACAGATTTTCCTCGCTACAAAGTTGTTTTGAGAAGTAGACGACCGCTTACGACAAGCTTTCTCAAAATGACCAAGTGTTTGGCATCTACGGCATTTCTGTCCCTTAGCAGGGCATGCCGTATCCCTGGAGATATGACCGGACTTGCCACATGCATAACAAACAACTTTCGAAACCGTTCCATACGGAGAAGGCCTGCCAACAAAGCGCTTAACGATCCGTTCTTGCTTCCGATCAGCTCGCCCAACCGAAAACTTATCAACTTTACGAACTTCGACTTCTCCGGTGCTGTCACGAGGGTGCTTGGTCATCTCCTGTTCCTGAGCCCTTACACTTTCCATCGAATTACCCAGCGCTTCGATGTCGGAAAGACATTGATCCTTTTCCAGAATTTTGCGGCGTAATTCTGGAGAGGTACATCCCTCCACGATTACGTCAATCAGCATCATTTCTTCCACACTGGTTCTGAAATCTTGGGGGTACTTTTCTAGTCCGCAATCTAGCAGTTGCTGTCGAAGGCGTAGAACGAAATGCGAGAACCGCTCATTTGTACCTTGTTTCATATTCCGCAGCTTGTATCGTTCCAGCACATCTTGTCTACGTGGCTTAAAATAAGCATCCAGCCGTTCTACTGCCACGTCGTACCAGGGTTTTTCCAAAAGCACAATAGGGAAATTTTCAGTCCCGTCAAGACTCCTGAAAACCTTTTGGAGTTGAGGGCCCCCCAAATGTAACATCTTCGAACGCTTCAGCCTTTGGTCAGTGATTTGGTACGATTCGAAATAAATCTCAAGCGCACCCTTCCATTCGAGCCACTCTTTGGCTAATTTCCCATTCTCAATCTGTTCACATCTGAACATTGGCAAGGGTCGACTTCCCTCCATCTGAAACGAACAAGAACAGACATTGTTCCATCTCAGATTAAAATAAATCATGCGATGATCTCGGTAATGATCATGCGATTAAAGCATATTGTAAAAAACAAATTGGCCCAAGCACTCACTGATCAAATAAAACACAAGTCGAGGCTAGAATAGTTATTTATGCAACAAGTTGCAAAATGATGATTTTTTCAGCACGAGTTGTACATTTATCCAACGAGGCTTGCCGAGTTGGATAAATACAACGAGTGTTGAAAAAATCGAGTTTTGCAACGAGTTGCATACAAAGTTTTTTGTAATTACGAAAAACACCCATCGAATACCACCTTCATTTGCTACACAAACACATTCTGGGACAACAGGCAGGCGGGCTTCCACGTGTTTTAGCCTATTATCCAATCAAGTAGGCGTTTCAGTAGGCCGGTAGATCAGGACAGACCGAGATGACTGTCACAAATTTTCAAGCTCCTGCCCAGTTCGGTCTGGCACTTAGCCTTCAAATTCCGCAAGAAATAATACCAGAAATGAGCTGCGAACGTGCCTGAGCATAAAAGAAATACACTTCCGGCAAATACACTTAGTTTGTAGTGCAAAAGAGTGCAAAAAAAATCAAATTGGCCATACAAACAACAGTGCCGAAAAGTACTACTTTTCGGCACACTTAAGAGTGCCGAAAAGTAGTACTTTTCGGCACTGTTGTTCAAGTGTGGAAAAGTAGGCCTTTTCACGGCATTTTCTCTGATGGAAAAGTGAGACTTTTCGCAACGTAATTACAAAAAACATTTTTATTAATCCCAGTGCACTGTAGTGTCATTATGAACATCTATCTACCAATTATGCATTTTCCAATCTTTGATTTTAAGCTTTCTTATGCCGTTTTTCTTTTTTAACCTGGGTTGGAACTGGATTGGCGGAAAATGTGTAAACAAACAACGTCAAACAAACTTTAGTACAAGCGAAACCGAAATCGGGTTGGGGTTGAAACTGTGATCTGATCCAGTTCCAACCCAGGTTGGAACTGGATAATAAAGAAAAACGGCATTAGTTAAACGAATCCCAAAGCATCCAGCCCCTAGCTGAAAACACTATCATCGATCTTAAATATTTCACACAAATAATCCTTTCAGCCCCCCTAGCTGCAAAAACATTCAATTTCATTATCTTCAAAACTATTTCCAGCCCCCTAGCTGCAGAAATTTTTGTCGAACGTATTGCATATCTACTTATCGTTCTCAGCCCCCTAGCTGCAGAAACAATTTATAATTTTCATCATTATGCAATCCGCTTCCAGCCCCCCAGCTGCAGAAACTTTTGATAACATCTATCATTTAGCAATATCCGTTTCCAGCCCCCTAGTTGCAGAAACTTTTTTTTCGTCTGTCATCCGTTCCCAACGGCATGGCTGCAGGTAAAAAATAATGAAGAATCTAGCAATTTGCCAAATTTCCAGCCCCCTAGCTGCAGAAATTTATTTTGCTTCAGAATGGAACCTGAGCAAATCAAAATCTTCACCTTGTTATTCACTTTTCAATTGTGCACCCTGAATAATTTCACTACCTACGTATGTCACTGTTTGCATGTCAGGATTTCAGCAGCACGAAACCCGTCTTCGCTTCTTTTCCTTTTTCCTCCTCAGCACAAAATAAATTCCACACAAGGCAGCCAGCCATTTTGCCTTCGCGTTCAGTTTTTTTTTTCAGACTCCCCACCACAACTAAAACTGCTATATTACACAAATTTTCAGTAAATATTTACCTTCCAATTCCTCTATCGCTCGTCGCCAGATGTAGATATTATTTCACAGTAAAACAAATCAGCTACAATACGTTTTTCCACTTTAATCTTTATTTCGCGAGACCACTCCGTTCACACCGTCCGGTTTCTTTTCCTTCCGCACAACAACTCTCCCGTTCTTCCTCTTTTCTCCCACACGTCAAGATTGTTCTATCCAGGTAACACTGTTCCTTACACAGTCAATCTATTCTACTCAAAATAGATATGTTCATACCCTACAATAGCGTGCGTCGACTCATACGCGAATAAGATGATCGTCATCCGTTTTTGAGGATGACTGATTCGTCATTCGAAAACACGATTTTGGTAACTTGGACTGCATGGTCGGACAAATCAGTCGATTTCGGGATGGGGTTTTCGTTCAGTGTAGGGCACTTCGCGGTCTTCGACAAAGTTTATCAGAACACCCTAGGCTATGTTTTCACTTTAGCGGTTTCATGATTTAAGAAAAATTTGAGCTTGTCATGAAAGAAATGCAAAAAAGTGTGTTTTCCCATGTAAAATCCCATACAAACTTCAAACGCGAGGCGCAAAACGTAGACATAACCGATCGTGCCCAAATTTTGCACACTTATTTGGGTCCTGGAATGGGATTAAAAGAGCTTTGATCTGATGGGATACCATTGATTTTTTCATTTTTCCATATAAACGATGACCCACTCTAATGATCATAAGAGATGGATATATTTGCAAGTTGGGAATGATGAAACATGATCGATGAGATTTTAATTACTTTATGACAACTAAAATGTCGTGTCATTAATTGGCTCGGTAGCTTAGTTGGAAAAGCACTTGTCTAGCGAATAGGGGTCGTCACTATTATTTATCAATTTTTTTCGTTTAAAAAAAAGTTAAAATTGCGAAGGAGAAAGTAAGGATATTTAAACTAAATTATTAGCTAACTTATACTAAAAACATTGATTGGACAAAATTGTCTGTGACGGAACCAAAAAGAAAGGGACTAGCTTTAAGGCTATACTCAGACTATCCAAAGCTATACTACATCCGAGAGCTGACACAGAATATGGTCAGTACTTCTGAATTTAAATATATCTATGACATCATTGAGAAATACTTACGGTCAGTGTGTCAGGAATTCCTCTTTGATGATGGTGATCTCACTGCCCGGGCTGTATCGACTCCACTGCAAAATAATCTAAGGAATAAAAGGATAATGTTAATCAATTTATTCGGTTTTATTCGCAATATGTACTATGTATTTCAGTACAATCATAATACAAATGCAAATGAAATATTAGCCGATTTTCATATCTGGCTGCCTGTAAGTTGACCACCATGATGTCGACACTAAATATATTTTCTTTTAAATAAACGTCTGGAGATTTGAGTTAAGATGCGATTCGCCATTCAAATAATTCCTGCCGTAACTTTCCAAATTTGAACCACTGATACACAACTAGTTGATGAGCTTGCAGTAAAAATTTGAGAATATTTGATGCCCTTTTCGAAAAGTTACAGCGAGTTGAACATTTTTTGAAAAGTGAAAATTTTACCTGTCCCAGTTATTTTGAGTATCCCCTGTAGTACTGTTACAATACAACGTTCGGTTTTTCTAATGTATTTTTTATTCTAGAAACCTTCAGCCCCCTATAAAAAAAAATTGGTCATTGGGTCCCAACAAACTTTTTTGCTGTACAATGGATGAATAGACCACACTTAAGCTTGATTTCAAAAAATAGCTAAAAGAGCTGTTATTCAGCTATCGCGTACCGCGCGCTGTACATAATCAGCGAGGTATTTGGTTGTGTTGTTCTTTTTGATCGTATCACAGAGACAATGAAAGCATCTGATGCACGCCTTATCGCGGCATCAACCGTTATTGAATCATGTTACAAGTCGCAATATTGTTTTTTATGCAATATGTATGTTGTGAAATGATTGTTTGTTCAGCACGAGGCTTTCAGAGTTGAATGAATTCGAAGAGTGCTAAAAAAAAATATTTTTGCAACGAGTTGTAGGGTAGGTAATCAAACTTTGAACCAAATTGCGGCTTTCTTCAGCAGTGCAAATTTTAAGTGATTTTTTCTCCCACATGGAAATAATTTACTACGGCAAAATTTCATGTACGTGAAAGCCACGGGAATAAGCTTTCTGTTAAATGGTAAAAAGTTTGCATTTGCACCGAATTTCATTGAAATATTCGATTTTTCATCAACAATGATTTTAATCTTAATTTGAACCATCGTAATCATAATTTGAACCAATTTTAATCGTAATTTGAACTACTGGCGGCAGCAGCTCGAGCAACTCATAAAACAGCCAATTCCATGCTAAACAACTAAAAATCACATGAATCTGCTAATTCTCATACCTATTTATCATTAGGCAGTGGAATCTCAACTCAGAATGTTCGAAATTCTTTAGGAATTTGGAAACTAAATTTGGAATTTTTCATCCCCCAAGAGTAAACAAAGCAACCACTAGCGCAGTCTATTGGCCAATACTGGAAGCTCGCCCCCGTTTACTAGTTCAAATTTAGATTATAAATGGTTCAACTTAAGCCAACATTCTCCAAGTAAGAATTAAATGATTCTTATTTGATTTCTTGATTTGATAAATTTATGACAAATAATGCGGAATATTATTCGGTTGGTCGATTCTACGATAAATATGCTTTCATTTGATGTATTCACTTGTTGCGTGTTATCGAAGACGGCTAATAACAAGACAGACATCTACCCTCTTGCTTTATATACTTTGGGAGCTACAAGCACACTAGCGCCGCGAACGACTTCAGGGAATAACATCATGAATGAGTGTGCGAGCGATGCTACAATTCCCGTGTACGTATTAGCATGCACACGCACACAATCATGTTTTAATGTTCCTGTGAATCGTTGAGGGCGTTTCAACCATGTCGCCTGCGACAGGGTGGGAGCTGTGTGTCTTGTTATTAGCCGTCTTCGGTGTTATGCAATGCTTGGCCTGTATGGGTGCACCGAAAATGTGCTTTCTCTGGGGGGAAATAGGTGAAAATCACAGTGATTTTTCAATTGCTTATTTTCGATGGCAAAATAGTTATTTATGCAACAAGTTGCAAAATGATGATTTTTTCAGCACGAGTCGTACATTTATCCAACGAGGCTTGCCGAGTTGGATAAATACGACGAGTGCTGAAAAAATCAAGTTTTGCAACGAGTTGCATACAACATTTTTTGCAATTATAAAAAAATACCATTGAGTACGATCATTTATGACTGCCACACATGCTTCAAGAGAGAAACCACGTGCAAGCATCCATGCGCACAAACCCTTTTTCAATCAGGTAGGCTGTGTTTCACAAGTATCACAAGTTCTCGGAGTTGCGTCAAAAACGCTGCTGGTTCTCACTCTACGTCTGTTTGGCTGACCAAATCAGAATTAAAATCGCTTCTAATCAGATTCGGTCTGCCAAACAGACATAGAAGCAGCCATCGAATCGGTAAAAAACTACAGACGGCCATTAGTGTTTCGGAAAAACCTGTGAAAAGTGTACCCTTGCAAAAGTGCCGAAAAGTACTACTTTTCGGCACCCTTAAAGGTGCTGAAAAGTACTACTTTTCGGCACTCTTACACTAGTGAAGAAAAGTAGGCCATTTCGGCACAATTTCGGTGATTGAAAAGTTCAATCTTATGTCATATAATTGCAAAAACGCTTTTTTCAATGCTTTTGAAGTTTATGTTATCAGATTATATTACGAAAAGCTGTTTAAAATCTTTTTCGGGACAATATGTGCTCAAAAAGTACGTCGTTTTAATGAATTTCAAAATAGTTCAAATTAAAATTACATTTTGACTAGTTCAAATTTTGATTTCTTACCCTATACATTTTTTTTTTGTCTTTACGAAAAATGAGGTTTGATAAGGATTTTTTTTTCTAGGTTATATACTTCTGCAGAATGAGGTACGACTGCGTTTAATAATCAATCAACCTCATTTAACATTCAATACATCCTACTATTGATTACTGTATCATATTCTTGCGATCTGTATTTTTTCTGTACCCTGTATCCTGTCTGTATCGACCTATAAAATCTGTATAATACAGAAAAATCTGTATGTCTGGCATCTCTGGTGCTTAGATAAGCCCAGATTCGTGTTCGAAGGGAATCGCTCAAGAATGTTCTCGAGTGATTCCCGACAGAAACTTTCTATTGAGACTGCCATTTGAATTGTCATTTCTTCCCAGCTGCTTCCCCCCGTCCGAAGAAAAACGGTTCCTTGGGCGATTCAGAGAAGGAATTTCCCTGGCATCAAGATAGGCTAAAAAAATCCTCATAACTGCAAAAAGCCCAATAGGCGGGAATTAGAATTAAAAAAAAAAACTATTTCAATCGAGTTGCGACAAAATAAACAAAATATTTGCTTTTCTGCGTACAACCAAATAGGGAAATACCAACATTTTGGTAGTACATGAGCGGAAAATCGAGCAAGACTGCTCGATTTTTCACTGCTATCAGGCAACACTTCGGGAAAACCAGAGTGATCTAGAGCTATCCAGAGGAATTCTGAGCAACACTTCGATAACAGAGTTGCTCTCACTTTATCTGTCCTGCCCCTATCAGGTATCAGGTATCAGTAGGTCGGCTCTAGAGGCTCGTTCTCCTCCATTCGGGAAATTTGTGTCATCGCCATGAACACGAGCCTATTTATCATTTACCTGGCGGAGAAGGGAAGGTAAAAGGATAGGGCATGGGAAAGGACAGGTAAGGGAATAGGATCGTCATACTCGCAAAAGCGTACCACAATGGGTTCACATAGCGTCCTGAAAAGGACACTGTAATAACGCACAAGCGTGCCATAATGGGTTCGAACAGCGCCCTGAGAAGGGCACTGTGATAATGCATAAAGCGTAAAGAGAGCCTATAGCTCTTTACCACAGCGGATCAAGAACAACAGAACGTCCTGAAGATTCAGGTTTCTGAAGTCAGTTTCAGTCACAGTTTCCCGAGTACTCGGAATCGCAATTGCGCAAAAACTGGACAGTTACATATCAAATGATACGAAGTTCCATAATCGGATTCACAGCTATCACATGCAAATGAATCAGCTTGCTGAATATTCGTCATGTGATAACTGAGTCGGCAGTGGCCAGTCAATGCTTTGACCAGCATGCTGCAATTCTGCTTTGACAGATACTTTGCCACCCCTAGAGATCGCTCAGTACAATACAATTTTGTTTGACGACATGACTCCAAACTATTCCAGTATTGTTTGTGCTGAGTGGCAGCCCAGGTGTCAATCTGAAGCTTTACCCAACACTTCGATATCGGAATAGCTGGCTCAGGGCCAATGAAGTCATGTGATGCTCCAGTGCGAGCTAACTCATCAGCCAATTCATTTCCAGCGATGGAAGAATGGCCAGGTACGCATACAAGGTGAACAGCGTTTGCTGAATTCAGCTCCTCGATTTGAGTTCGACAAGCGATAACTATCTTCGACCTGGAGTTGGCCGAAGCAAGTGCTTTAAGAGCAGCCTGGCTATCTGAACAGAAGCATATTACTTTGCCCATTACGTGCTGCTGAAGTGCTGATTGCATTCCGCACATAAGAACAAAGATTTCGGCCTGAAAAACGGTGCAGTGTCTGCCAAGTGAATAAGACTGATACAGCCTTAGCTCACGAGAATAAACACCAGCACCTGCTCGACCTTCGAGAAGGGAGCCATCAGTGTAACATACGATGCCGTCTGAAATACTTCTTTCCAGATAACCAGATGTCCACTCTTCCCGGGAAGGGAATTTCGTAGAAAATGTCCTATATGGAAAATTACAAGCAATTGTAAGATCACTTGGAGCAAGGACAACTTTGTCCCAATTCACCAAAAGTGGAAACAACGAAGTGTGTGTTGAACTGCGGTTCACAGGAGTTTCCTCTAATAAACCGAGTACCCATAGGCGGTAAGTGCAAGAAAGTGCTTCTTGTTTGAGATGAATGTGTAGTGGGGCAACGTCAAAGAGAACTTCGAGCGCTGCCGTGGGAGTTGAAGAGAACGCTTCAGACATCGCCATTAAGCACATCCTTTGGAGATGGCCTAACTTTGATTGGACCGTTCTCACTTCGCCCTTTTGCCACCACACAAGACATCCATAGGCCAATATTGGCCGAACAACAGTTGTGTAGATCCATTTGATATACTTGGGTTTTGAACCCCAAGTTGTACCAAAGGTTCGCCGGCATTGCCCGAAGGCCATACAAGCTTTCTTGATTCTGAACTCAACATGAGGTGTCCAGGAAAGCTTGGAATCAAGAATGACTCCAACGTACTTTACCTGTTCAGTCACTTTGATTTCAGAATCAAAGAGACGTAAAGTTCGAATACCATTACGGTTTCGCTTTTCCGTGAAAAGAACAATAGATGTTTTTCTCGGATTTACCGAAAGGCCATATTGGCGACACCAACCCTCAACTACCTGAAGAGCGTTTTGCATCAGGCCGAAAAGGGTGCTGATGCACATAATGACTAACAATGTTAGGTAGTCGTCGGCAAAACCATAAGTAGGAAAACCGCTATTATTGAGTTGCCTCAATAGCGTATCTGCTACGAGATTCCATAAAAGTGGTGATAAGACTCCCCCTTGGGGGCATCCACAAACACTCAATTTCCTAATCGCCGCTTGACGCAATGTCGAGAAGAGATGTCGGCTTTTGAGCATTTGGCGAATCCAATTGGAAATCATTGGAGATATATTGGAGATATACCATGACTCCGTGCGGCTTCCTATATGGCATCAAAAGGCACGTTGTCAAAGGCACCCTCAATATCTAAGAAAACACCCAAGCAGGATTGCTTTTGAGCGAATGCTTTCTCGATATCGTAAACAACTTTGTGTAAAAGAGTCACAGTGGACTTTCCAGATTGGTAAGCATGTTGGTTCACATGAAGAGGCACATTGGCCAGATGAACATCACGGATGTGATGATCGACTATGCGTTCTAAGCATTTCAGAAGAAAAGAGGTCAAACTGATAGGTCTGAAACTCTTTGCTTCTTCATACGACGCACGACCCACTTTCGGAATAAACTTCACAGTAATATCCCGCCAGGATTTGGGAATATACCAAATATACTATATTAACAATATAGGTCACTCTTACGATTTTTTGGCGACACCTTTTTAGTGAATGTGGCGCCACCAAGCGTCAGAAGAGGTACTACTACACACTAAATGCATGCGCTATCCGAATGACGTTTATTCTGTCGAACTGTCATTGCATGGTGGGGATGCCCATTTCTTCTGAAAAAATCGATTAAACATTAATCGATTTTTTTTGAACTACTCAAATAAGAACAAATTTTATTCTCTCTTCTTGAACAATTTCTGGTGTATATTATCGTCGCAGCACCAAATCGAAGTCGCGACTCGTGCGAATGCGAAGTTGCAGATGAGAAGTAAATTTGAACCAATAAACGTTCATAACAGACTAAAACACAGACGACCCAAATCGAACTTTCCATTAGCGAGTTATGAACGGTATTTTCTCCGGAAATTACACAAGAATTTCCTTTAAGAATTGCACAAGAGATCCCTTTAAGAATTGCACCCTGGATTTCTTTTCTCCAAGATTCCTCCTGAAGCTCTTGGGGGATTCCTCCTAGAAATTATTCTGGAGTTTTTTTTAGGAACTCCTTCGGAATTGCTCAGGGAAAGCGTTCCAGCGTTCGTCCAACATTTTTTTAAATCTGGGATTACATATCTTCATGAATAAAATGCAATCAGTGAAGTACTAGATTTTGTAGTATAATGATTTGTATAATGAGAAAGTAAATTCTCCGTTACTGCAATTAAACGGTAACTGCAATAATGATAACAAAAAAAAAAAAAACAAGGGTTTTATGACTGCTTGTGTGATTTGATGCTGTTTGAGCAAAACTTTGGGTAACTGTGTTGTTGTATTCTCATTTATGCAACTCCAACAACATATTTCCCCAATGTTTCGCTCAAGCAGCATCAAACTAGGCTGAGAATCATAATACCCATTATAGATAGTAGAGTAAACTGTTACTCTACTATCTATAATACCCATGAGTTTGCACCGTTTCAATGCAGAAACGGAGAGTTTAGCATCTCACCATACAAAAAAACAACTCATTACTACAAATCTAGTATTCACTTATTTCTTCTGTGAATCTAGGAAAAATGTACTTCTGGAAACATTCCAAATTTATAGAAGTCTCGGAAGGAATCACAAAAATAATTCCCGGAGGATTTCTGATACTTCAAAGAGGGAACTTCTGAAGGAATCCTGGAAAGATCCCTCGAAAAATATTATCGCGTATAAAATCGCGTTGGAGATTTACAAAGTCACTTCGGAGTTTCTACGAAATTTCAAAAGAAATTCCTTGAAAAATCCCAGACGACTCGGTGGAAATCCTAAAAGGACGGAGTGATTTCCACAAAGAATTTTTGGAGGAATACTCGTAGAAATCCCGGTTGAAATTCCCAGATGGAGGATTTTTTTAAGGAACTCTTGGATAAATCCTTAAAACAACTCCTGGTCGTTCTTGGAAAATTTTGGAGGAATTCCAGAAGGAACTCCGGGAGGTATTCGTAAAAAAACTGCTGAGGGAATCATTGAAGGAGCTGAGCTTCTGCAGAAATCCAAGAAAAAACTCCAAGAAACTCCTATAAGAAAATCCTATAAGGAACTTCTTGACGAATCCTAGAAGAGAATTCTTGAGGATTCCTAGAATTAATTCTTGAAGGAACATCAGAAGAAATTCCTGGAATAATTTCAGTAGGAATTCCTGGGAGTACCTCGAAGGAACCTGTGGAGAAATTTAAGAAAAAAAATTAAATCAATCTCTGAAGGCACTCCAGGAGGAATTTCACAAAGAGCTCCTGAATGAATCTCAGAAAAAAAAAACTAGAAGGAAACCAAGGGGAATGACATATCCTTTTCTAATCGGAAAATCCGTATACATCCGTGCCTAACCGTTGCTAACCGCTGCTAACTGAGCCGCAGGTGCAGTTAGACGCGATTAACGACGGTTAGCAGCGGATAAACAACAACGGATTTTTCCGGTTAGCAACGGAAAAGAGCAAACTGAGAAGGAACGTCCGTTGGAAAATCAGAAGGAATTCAGAAGGAACATCTGAAGGAATGCCTGACTAAATTTATGGAGGATTATCACTCTGCAGCAGGCGAATTCGTTAGAATATTTTTACTAACTGAAGTTCACTCACAAACCCATGACTGTATATTTAAAAATAATGAGCTTTGAAGGATTTCGCGACGATCGTGTAAATGTTCAATCTTTGACAACACGATGTTCACACATTCAACAACAAAGGAAACCGATTAGTCCGGAATAAAACAACCAGTATTCGAATAAACTCACAGTTCACTTCGGAAGAACAACAAAATTAATCGAAATTAAATCTGACGGGTTCTATTCTCAGGTCTGGTCCCGGAGCTCATTTTTTGTAAGCACGGAACGCTCAAACGTTGAAATTTCGTGCATCTGTCCATTAGCTAGTGCACCCTTGGATTCAATGTCTTGCACTCTGCCACAAGAAATTTGACGTGCATTTGGTTAGTGATCTTCCGGATTTTTGTAAGCTATCCAATCCGATGTATATATGTCAACATGGACATTAAGAAAGATGATATTAAAAGCCATTGTCAAAGAAAAATAGTAACCACCAGGGCAAAATATAAGTTAATTTTGAGGGTGAAAATTTTAAATTTCGAAGTGAAACGATTTCGGTAGCGTTAATAAGGAAGCATTCAAATTTTTCTACAGATGTATTCGTAGATGTCATCTTATGAAATATAGCGCATTTAGTTTACCACTGGACTATCGCACGAGTTTTCATGAGTGTGAAAACGTAAATTAAAGTGCGCGATTGAAACAAATCAACTCGGTGTGTTCAGAGCACTTATTCAGCTATATCAACTGGATTTGATGCATTAACGTTTTCGCACTTATAAAGACTTTTATTAACGTTTTCGCACTTATAAAGACTGAGTGCGCCGTCCAGTGGTGAACTTCTTCTTCTTCTTCTTCTTATTTCTGGCGAGCCGACACCGTTCGGCATCAGCTCTAGTTTAACGTCCGCCTATTTCTGGTACTAAGCCTAAACACGGACGGTCAGGGAGACATCCACACACACCTGACACCCTGCATATCGAACCCATCAACACATGGGCCGGAACCTACAGCTTTACTTCCTATCCGAGGGAAGGCGTGATCAGATATTTTTGTCTCAGAAATACCGACGGCGTCGACTAGGATTGAACCTAGACCGACTGGGGTGAGAGGCAGTGGTGAACTAAATGCGCAACATTATTTTGTTTGTGTATATTGTAAATCGATTATTTATTAATCGATTTTTTGGAACAGAAAACTTTGACACCCCTAACATCTTTTTCAGAAATGTCACCTTACACGGTAAACAAAATTTGATCAAAATACAATTATTGACTTTTTCTGACAACAGGTGGTGCTGTAATCATTCGTAAACGGCGTCTCCATGTCGTTGTATGTGAAAACACGAAGTGACCTATATTGTTAATATAGTATATTTAAATATACCCTGTAGCAAAACTGCAAACAAGTATTTTTTCAAAACATGTTTGAAATGAAATGATCAAATGAAATGATCAAAAGACTGCTGCTGCTGCCGCGAATCAACTGTCTGCTTAATTTGTTGCTTTTTTGTCTTGTGATTTGTAATTTTAATGTTACCTTTTCGTGAATCGGTTAGCATTGCCATTTTGAGGATGAAGGAGATATTCTTGATCGCAGTTGGATTGTTCTATAGAAAATCTGAAACATAAAATGGGCTGGGGCCCGCGACGTAATTGATCACACGTTCGCTGCATAAGCGATTGGTCATGGGTTTGATTCCAAGCTTAGGCACTTGAAATTTTCTGTCAGTTGCTTTTCCCCACAACATAGCGCTACTGAAAGAAATGCATAAATTCTTTCGAGGCGTTTCAAAGGACTTCAGGGAGATATCAGAGATTTTTAGGGGGTTCTGGGGCGTTTAAGCACAGCCAAACAGATGTAACACTTAAAAAAATCTTAAAATTCCATCGCCCAGATTACGCTTATATGGTGTATACACCGTATACACCACCTGGTGAACATGTTTCACGAAACACTGCATTGTACAGCATCCCCAACAGAAGGCGCTAGTGTGAAACGTCAATCGCGAAGAGAAACGATGCGCGCACCGTCGGTTACGAAGATACCAACCAAGGTTAGCAGATTTTATTTAAATGATCGTTTACAGCGTTGACGATGGAAATGTTGCCAGTGTGGTTTAAGTGACGTTTTAGGGGACTTTGCGAGCGATTTGGGGGGTTTCAAAAAAGCTTTAATAGCATTTTAGGGGGTTGAGGAGGTTTCGAAAGCGTTTCAAAGGGTTTCAAAATTTATAGAGTTACATCAGTGCCGGATTTAGGGCTTTAGAAAATTCTAACATAGTTGTTTCATTGAATATAAATTATCCTGTCACATCCTGTGAAACCTAGTGACTGGCAATTCCATGTTCCATGTTTTCAATCGTAGTCCTTATTTCGTCGCGTGGGTCTTTGCCGATTGTATCGAGTCGTATTTTCTCCTATGTAATTCGCAATGGGAATTTTTACGGGTGGCTTATAGGGCCTACTCCAACACTCCTGTCTCGCCGGAGGGTCATCGTGTCAGTTCTGTTTAACGTCACAAATAAACACTGGGACGACCACGCTGTTGGGGCTACCACCTTGGATCTCCAAGAGCGTGGTGAAGCGTTTCTTACTCAGCCGCTGGATGCCAGAACAGACGCTGCTTGAGCCGCACCTGCTTGATGAACAGACGCTCGGGTCGTACGTCCTCAATCTAGCTGAAGCCAGAAGGACAACAGTGCCCAGGCTGCACTACCAGCTAAGCACACAACTTCTAGCTGGCGGTCTTTGTAATTGCTTGACCCGTGGAAGCATGAGGTAGGAACTTGTGAGGTCCGCAGCTATGTTGGACGCTGCTCTCCTTATCGACTCACCGTTTTGAAGTACACATCAGTGGCGTAGCCACAAATTGTCTCTGGGAGGGGTTTTCCAACAGGGGAGGGGTTTTTGATTTGACACTTACATTTTATAAACAGTAATGAGCAATTGTATTCGTCAAATTTATTTCGAGAAATTTCCGATCATTCGTGTGCGTCGGTCGAGAAAACTTCGCTTTGCCGTCGTGTGTGGATTGTAGTGCGCCAAAATGGCATTTCTGGTGGTGATGCTCCGCAGTCCGCAGTAGCAAGCACCAGCAATTTCCGATTATTCCATAGATGGGATTGCGTGTTTGGGGCTGTCCATAAACTACGTGGTCATTTTTTTGGGACTTTTCAACCCCCCCCCCCCCCCGCGTGGTCATTAGTTCATACAAAATTTTTTATTTGTCCATACAAAATGGTCATTGGCCGAACCCCCCCCCTCATGACCACGTGGTTTATGGACAGCCCCTTTCGGTCATGCGATGACTGGTAGTAGATAAAGTCACTAAGCACTACTCGACTAGTTTATGCAGCGGACACAGACAAACAGACATACCACTCAAATCGCAATCGTCGCACGATTTAACGGTCATTTTGAAAATAAACTGTGGTTCGGACTGTGTTCGCATGTGTCATGGTGGCGCTGCTGTTTCTACATAACGTCTCACTTTTGAAGAGAAATGAACGCGACGCCGAACAATGTTTATATAAAATGACTCAATCATGAACCTTTATTCATCTTTCATGAATGGGTAACGCCACGGGGGAGTCGTCACCTGCTAAATCATTACATCGAGCCGAGGGATAGTACACCTGCACATGAGTGCTTCGGATTGTGCATTATAGAGGGTGCTAGTGTGATGCCTAACGATGTTTTCGAAACAAATTTATTCTAAGTAGTATGTCTGTTTGTCTGTGATTAGGATGGATATTAATGAGTGTGATTTTGGAGGTCAAGTGGAAGCGCCGCTTTTTTCATTCGGATCGGCCGCCTCGTCGTCGTCAATTTTAATGTGCAGTTGGAGCGGTGTGATGTAGGAGAAGATGGTAGTTGGTAGAAGATGCTGCAACAGATACACACTGGATACTTGCATGGACGTTTATCGGTGAGCTCATTCCCTTTTATCATAATAATTATTGCTATATGATGTATTAAGTTCTGCTCTGATTTTTGTGAATTTATCTAACAAATATCGAAAGTATAACCGATAACCTGTCGTTACCTAGGAGACGCACGTGTGTTGTCAATGCTGCCAGTTCAACCGTTTTTCGAATTATAAAAATGTTTTGATGAAAAAAAAAATTCTAACTTATAATAGTGTAATGGTTTAAATATCTTATGATGTTTTTTTTTCTGTTCGGATGAGCCACTGTGACCAGTATTTAGATCTTTTGTGGCAATACCCGTATCCTTAGTATTTAGTGCATGTCGTACTACTCCATTGTAATTGAGAGGCAATGGAGCATCGATTTCTGTACAGATCTTGTTTTGTTACCTCAGAGTTTCGATTAATCGAATGTGATGAAAAAGTACCGTTTTCACAGGGAAATAAATCCTAGCGAAAGTGCGCCCTTAATCACACATAATCGATTCTATTTCTGAGAAAAACAAAACGGTAGAACTGATATTTGTCCATGCATCGGAACTCTGGTTTCATCCGTGTCTTGCTTCTAGTTTAGTCCCAGGACAACATTGAAAAACCCGGGGCTTTAGGCTAGTTGCAAAACGCTGTCAAATTAGAGAATGCGTTCGGTAATAAGAATTCACGTGAGTCCTTGTATCACCAGTACTTATCAGTCGTTGGTAGGTTATTACGCAATTATATACGCAAAGCATGTTTGTTTTCCTTACATCAAGTGTAGTCTCGGTGAGGACAAATCGAGTCTTCAACTATCCGTATGGCAAAATAAATGCAGTTTTAGAAACTTTCACTAGTAACAAGGGCTTTGTACCACACAGCAAATAATTTTGTAATATCCAGGCGCGTAATTTCTGGTGATGTATTCTTTTTCGAACGTTATTTCACTCGATTACATCGTTTTCCAACAATTATCACACTTACGATCTCACAATCTACGGATCGGTGTACGAATCCATGCCAATATTTTACTTATATATGATTCATCTATAGATCCGGTTCTAACGATTGCTAGGCCCACTCTCAGCCTGCGGCGGCTAATTTGTTGCATGAAAATGATGTAATTGTTTACATCACTTTTACGACGCGACTGATGTGCAGCGAAAATGATGTGATATCACAAGATTTTTTTTGCTGTGCATGAATCCTTATTACCAAAACGCATTACCCAAGCTTAACTAGCAGGATGTCACCAGGGTTCAGTTTGGTAGATCTTACTCCGTAACGCAACCCAAAAGGGAGATCTACCCACGTTACGGGCTCCGTTACGGGCGTGTTTTAAACCCCCTCAACCATTCATCCCTCAGCACGGGTCGCCTGACACCTTGGATTGGGGTTCCCTGTTTGGTGGACTTTTACCCCCGGAACAGGGGGTCCGTAGTGCTATTCTAAGCCGGCAACTACACGGGCAATCTTATGATGTAAACTCGGTAACGAATGCGATTGAAATTAGAGTAGAGTGGTTCCTGATATGTGGAGGTGACAGATTCAAAGCGGTTATTTGGATGGACGTTCCAGCGGATAAAAAAAAATGGGTGAGGTTGTTCTGATTGTTTTTATTTTAATAGAAATAACCAAATACTCATATCGTAGTATTTAAACATAAACCATCTTAGTTTTCAGCTACATCATGAAAGCAGGATTCCAGTACTTATATGATTATTGCTGTAATATTGCACAGTTCCCACTAAATCGAACTGCACAGTATGAAAGTGTGACGGTTGAAAAGTGTGACGATAAGTGCAACCGCGCTCTCTGACAGCATTTTGACGTCGAGAAATGTCACAAATAAGCACGTGGTGTGTGTTTCGCCTGATTCTTTCTCGATTGGATGTTTTGATTCTCATCCATCTGACAACCCGCGCATTTGGCTTTCTATCTTTTTTCTCACCCAGAGTCATGGCCGGGTGGCCAGTTATACAGATTTATGCATTTCTCTTGTAGAAAAAGATCATAAAATGTGTAATTTATAAAATTGATATCGGCAACCGTGCTGGAGCACAAAAATAGTGTGATAGATGGAGTGCATCAAAAATCCATCTTTCAAAGCAACCAGCAATATTTTTTTGTGAAAGAGCAATTGGCCTCCTAACGTGAGGTTAAGTTTTGTGAAATGCCATTTCGTATTTTAATGATTGAGTCGTTCCAGATAAAATTGATTGTGGGATCGGGATAGAAAAATTCATTTTATCGATAAATTTACCAAAAAATTGATGATTAAACTGATGGGGAACTGGTATTTCCCTTTCAAACTTCCAAATTTTCACGACATAACCTCTACTTTCAATCGCCAATTGTAGCAGCATTCTTCAATATGGCATGGCCACTTTGCTTGCACAACATCTGAGTTACATAATCTTCATATTAAAAATTGCATTAAAGAAATATTTTTCAGTAATAAGGTGGCAATTCATCTAAGTCAATCTAATGCATCTCAACCTACCGTAGTTTAATGAGAGAAATCTTTTATTTTAATTCATTTTAATGCTTCAGCTTTGCCGTCCAAAACATCGTTCTCGTTTTTCTTGGCGTAATATTACAAAATTTAAAATTACAGTAGAAGTGTTTTTGTTTAGATATAGATGAAACAACTCTCTCAGGACGAACCAGCGTGGACTCGTACATTGCTTTGAATTTTAGTTATTTTGTTATTGATGAGTGAATCTGACGACACTACAGCTATCCTATCATAAAAAAAAGATACAGGCATATTTGTTGTCCGGTATTTTTCATTATCGCTATTTAATTTGGATTTATTATATTTAATTTTACTATATAAGGTATGAGTACCGTTCTTTATTCTATGTCCCTTGTTCATGCTACTTTAGATACGATAACAATTTTTGTAGATGGATTATTCTATCCTTACAGTTACAATGGAATTACGTGCCCTTCTTGTAGAAAGCAGAATTTAGTACATAAATTTAATTATTCTTTTTTTTAATTTTTTTTCATTTGGTTTTTTATTTTTTTTTGCTCTTTGTTTCCGTGTTTGTATATGACATTTATTAACATTGAAATTCATTATTTTATATTTCCCTATTCATATATTAATTGAACGTACAAATTGATAAAAATGCTTTGACAAAACAAAATTACCATTTAAAAATTTATACCTTATTTCATGTTGCTACAGTATATTTATTTATTTATTTATTATTTTACATTCTATATTTCATTAATTAACGATTTTCCATAATTATTTATACCAGAGTTTATTGAATATACCAAATTATATATCATCATATTATATTATAATGTAAACCCCATAACTATGTTCTGTAGGGAGTATGCATCAGGACATTATTGGACATACATCCGGACAATGAAGTGGATTGCCCACCAGAGTAAGAAGGGAAGACACTATTACATCCTTGCAGATAGATTCTTCAACTCTCGATTACAAATCATCCCGTAGAAATCTTAACGAGTGCTGCAGATTTTACTATTCGCCCCTGTTGGATCTTACATATGGAAGGAAATAAATTTCATTCCGAAGGTATATTTACGGGCACCTATACTTACGAGCCGGCCACACCCGTTCAGCGATAGTCTCTCTCTCTCTCTCTCTCTCTCTCTCTCTCTCTCTCTCTCTCTCTCTCTCTCTCTCTCTCTCTCTCTCTCTCTCTCTCTCTCTCTCTTCTTGGCGTAACGTCCTCATTGGGACAAAGCCTGCTTCTCAGCTTAGTGTTCTATGAGCACTTCCACAGTTATTAACTGAGAGCTTCCTCTGCCAATGACCATTTTGCATGCGTATATCGTGTGGCAGGCACGAAGATATTCTATGCCCAAGGAAGTCAAGGAAATTTCCTTTACGAAAAGATCCTGGACCGACCGGGAATCGAACCCGTCACCCTCAGCATGGTCATGCTGAATACCCGTGCGTTTACCGCCTCGGCTATATGGGCCCTCGTTCAGCGATAGTCTGAAGGCTAATTTCATTATGCATAATTTATCACCTTTTAATGCCATTTACTATATTCCACTACATTAATTTCCATTATTGATTATATATCAGATGTCGCGTTTTCGTTCTATAATCCTAATAATTCTCTACCTCACAATCTAGGTAATGAGAGGGCTCGGCAGCGATTAATACTTTTTCGAATTATCTACAAATTGATATTTAATTTCAGTTCGCTTCAGTAAATTTCTTTACACTTTATGTCGCCATTAGAATATATTGAATAGACTTTATTTCAGTAATATATTTCATCATAAAAAATTATACTATGGACCATATATCAAACTATATGGGGTTGGGAGGGTGCATCAGGGCATCATTAAAATTGTAACTGTACGACGGAGTGATTGCCAACCGGCGTGTGGTGATTTGACGCGCCCTTCTTGTGACAAATCATGCTGCAGGAAGCTTGACAAGTGATGTGAAACTCATTATTCACCCTGTTGGATCATACTGTTGGAAGGAGATTCTTATAAACCCGCCGATTTCGCGTAAGTGTCTCTACTTACGGGTCGCCACACCCCCTTTTGGCTCCTCATACAGTGATTGACATTTTGTTACTATAATATTGTTGTACCCTACCATCTAGGACGTAAAATCCTTGTCACAGAAAAATATTTATTTACTTTATCCACAACTGATACTTATCCTGTTTCATTTTGGTACAGTACATTTCATTATTATTTTTATATGTATTTCATTATCAATATCCTTTAAATATTATATTTAAATCATTATATAACCAGATAACTATAATATTATGGGGTTGGGAGGGTGCATCAGGGCATCATTGAAGTTGAAACTGTACGACGGAGTGGATTGCCAGCCGGAGTGTGGTGAGAAGATACTATAACATCCTTGTAGATGGGTTCTTCTATCCCAACAGTTGCAATGGATTTGACGCGCCCTTCTTGTGACAAACCATCCCGTAGAAAGCTTGACAAGCAATGTAAATTTCATTATTCACCCTGTTGGATCATACTGTTGGAAGGAGATTCTTATAAACCCGCGGATTTCGCGTAAGTGACTCTACTTACGGGTCCGCCACACCCCCTTTGGCCCTTCATACAGTGGTATGTTGCAGTCAGGGTGGTAATGAAATTGATCTTTACTGTTAAGTGGAACTGCATGCAGAGCAAGACTCAAGCTAGGATGGTGGCTACCTACATACATACATACATACATACATGTTTGAAATGATCAAATCCCTTCTGAAGCAAAATAGGATAAATCCCATCTGCCCCAGGAGATTTGAAAGGAGCAAAGCTATTAAGTGCCCATTCAATCGATTCTAAAGTTATGATACTCCGAGCCGAAGCTAAAGAATCATAACTACAAGAAAAGACATCAGGTTCATCCGAAGATGTAATATCCACACATCCGGGGAAGTGTGTACTGAATAAACATTCCAAAACTTCCTCATCAGAGGAAGTGAAATCACCATTTGGCAAACGAGTTCGTTCATTTGAAAATCCTTAGATTTTGCAAGGATTTTGTTCAATCGACTGGCTTCACTCAGACTGGAAACATTTGTACAAAGGTTTTTCCAGCCGGATCGTTCAGCAGACCGAAGAGCTTTCTGGTAGGCCTTGCGAGCCGACCTGAAAGCCTCCGATCCAGCCGAACGTCGTCTGTTCCAACTCTTTCTACATTGTTTCCTGAGCTTCGCCAGATCGGAGTTCCACCAAGGGGTTCCTCTTGTGGTCTTCACAGACCGCAGAGGGCAGGCTTCTTCAAAAGCTTCCATGATGAAGGCCGTTGTAGTATCAACGGCATCATCTAAATCACTTGGAGTGTCAATTGATGGTGAGTATCCATGAAATTTGGCTGCAACCAAATCGGTAAAGAGATCCCAGTTGGTTGACCGGGGATTCATGAAACGCAAAGTTTGCGACGTAACATTCACATGTTCAGACAAGATGTAACGATGGTCAGATAAAGATTCTTCATCTGACACATGCCAATTGGTCAGCTCATGACTAATTCTGCTAGAGCAAAGCGTTATGTCTAACACTTCCTCTCTAGCAGATACCATGAAGGTTGGGCGGTTGCCTATGTTAAGTAATCCAAGACCTGTACTACTTAAGTATTCCATCAAACTGGAACCTCTCAAATTGATGTCTGAGCTGCCCCAGATTATATGGTGAGCATTAGCATCACTACCAACAATTAGCGGAAGGCCTTTTGAAGTGCAGTATGCAATGACTTACTTGAAACGTATTTCCTGTAGAGGTTTCCAACTGATACATCTATTGTGATAGCACATACATTTCTGGTAGTTAGTTCAGAGATGAGTGTAGCAACGATTGCGTTTTTGACAAGCACACATGCTCGAGGCATGACACGTGAGTTTGCCATTTCATTTTTACTGAAAGTAGCAAACACCGGATTCACAAGGTTTCCTAGATAGAAATTCCCCTTACGAAAGTAAGGTTCTTGGACTAACGCCACTTGGGCTGAACCATTTTGCATAAGTCTACAAAGATTGATCGTTGCTGTTGTTTTGTGCTGAAGATTGATCTGAGCTATCCTAACCGTTGCCACTACCCAAACTAGGCAAGATTAAACTCTTAACAATCAGAGCACAAAAAAGAACAGCAACAATAAAGCCAGATCAATTTGAGTGCGCCAAAGGCGAGGATGCACAGAATACACTGTGTAAAACGCATAATGCGAAACCATATAGGTGAAAATTTAAACTAATTAATAACATCTTCATAATCCCGCCCTTATTCAGCCTCAAGTATGAGATTGAAGAAGGGCAGCTGATTGTCTCGGAGAAACACAAGGTCCACCGCGCTATTGCTCCGGTTAACACAGTAAGGGCAAATACTGTGGAGGGTGCCCTGGTACTCCACCGGCTCCGTTTGCGATTAGGTTTTTATAAGACCCCCCTAACCATTCATTCCTAGGCACGGTGAAGCCGCATAACACCATGAATTAGGGGTCACCTGATTAGTGGATTCCTACCACTGGAACAGGCGGTCCGTAGTGCTATTCTTAGCCAGTTGAACTAACCGCTACCGACACTACACAGCTATCTAGGCTGATCGGGAAAAGAAGTTAATATTGGTGATCAACTTCATACGGGCCCGAAAAACCAATCAAGACTGCTCAATTTTTCACTGCTATCAGGCAGCACTTCGGGAAAACCAGAGTGATCTAGAGCTATCCAGAGGAATTCTGAACAACACTTCGATAACAGAGTTGCTCTCACTTTATCTGTCCTGCCCCTAGATTAAAACTAGTTATTTTGCATTAACTGCCTTAATAGATTTACAAAGATTGCATAAATTACTAGTGTGTGCCTTTAAGCTGAAATATCTCAACTGGTAAGGAGATTTTGCCTACAATAACATCTGCACTACATTTATAAATTACTCTATAGGATGCATGCTCTTGTCAGCAAAGATAGCAGATTCGCACGTTTGTTAATGCAGTTTGTGGCAAGGTTTGTGTACCCAAAATTGGGCGTGTAGAGGCTGACTGAATAGCCCTCTAAGAGTGTCCCGACCCACACGATTAGTGATCCGTAGGCCAGTAGCGCAGTTGCTAAAACCGTAATCGGAAGGCAAGCGAAAGCATTAAGGCTCAAGCATCCGTCATCATTTTTCGGAAATTGAAAAGCAGTTTTTTCGTTCTAAACCAAAACAATGACCACGAAAATGTATTCACTGTATTCTATTACTCATGTGGAATACAGTGAATCCATTTTCGTTTCAAAACCGGTTGATTTGAACGAAAAAACTGCTTTCAAATGTTTGATGATGACGATGATTTCAATGACGAATGGTTCAACGTTAAACGTAAGTGAAAGCGTCAGTTCACTTATATCTATAGACCGAATCCATATCAGAATGCAATTTCCAACAGGGGTTCTCAGTATCCTCTACGCGATTCACTCAAATGCATTTTTATATGAATTTTAATTTATCAATTATACAAATCAAATTGCACTGCTAAAACTAAGTAGTTGAACAAATGTATAACTTGAATTTTTGAATATCCTCTAACAGGGAAATTATATTCTCCCTGCAAATCGGATCGAGAGAGTTTTATTTCATTTCCGGCAACCGAGAATCATAACAGTTGAACCAAAGTTCAACACGCACCGAACAGCGACATTGAAATTCCGAGCTTGTGACTCATCATCTAGTGCCATCGTCATTGTTTCTAACGCATCGGCAATGATGAGCGAAAATGAGCAGAGAAATCTTAGATTTAAATTATAACGCGTTTCAATCTTGCGCGGATAGTAAAAAAAGTTCCAAGGCTATACTAATTACCGAGAGCTGACACAGAATATGGTCAATACCTCTGAATTTTAGTATATCTATGACATCATTGAGAAATACTTACGGTCAGTGTGTTAGGAATTCCTCTTTGATAATGATGATCTCACTGCCCCAGGCTGTATCGACTCCGCTGCAAAATAATCTAAGGAAGAAAAGGATAACGTTAATCAATTTATTCGAATTTATTTGCAACATGTACTATGTATGCCAGTACAATCATTATACAAATGCAAATGAAATATTAGCCGATAATGATAACTGGCTGCCTGTAAGTTGACCACCATGCTGTCGAAACTAAATATATTTTCTCTTCCACGTCTGGAGACTTAAGTTAAGATGCAAATCGCCATACATACTGTTCCTGCCATAGAACAACCATTAACACAGTTTTTGCACGGTTTGGTGTGGAAAAGTTACGAAAATCAATCAAACAGTAAAAGCATTGTGAAATTGCTGATGTTTTCTTTTAATTATACTGCGGAACTCAACAGTTTGCCACACTTCCACATTCCACAACTTTAAATGCCAATTACATTGAGTTTTTTTTAACCGCTGAAAGAACTGTTTGCACTTCAGAAGAAAATTCTCGATCTGTCTTGATGCATTCCTTGCCTAAATTGTCCATGAAACCGTTTTATTCGATTGCAGTACCCAGTGGCGAAGAAATGACAAGTCAAATGGCTGTCGCTGTAGAAAGTTTTTGCCAGGAATCGGTCGAAAAATTTCTTGAGAGTTTCCCTTTGAACACGAAACTGGGCTTATAAGTCCAGCTTCGTGTTGAGCAAATTCTGTAAAGAAATTTCTGGTTCGATTATCTTCAAAACTGCATGCTGCCATCGGGGAAGAAATGCTCAAGAGATTAACGCAAAAGATTCCAAAGACATCGAGATGGGCTGGGAAATTCCTTATAAACGGCAAACCACCTGATACTATTCAATGATTAACCGGCTTAATTTACTAACTTGCTTTGTTTCTGCTATGCAACAAGCGTCTGCTCTCCAAAGCAGTCTGCGCAAAACTGATCCAATCACGCGCCAAACAGGCATTTATATTTCAGCAACAAAGAAGTATAAATAAAACTCAAGAACTACACAACAGCACACACCCTCCGACGGACAGCTGCGATCAGAGAGAGGGAAATTGAGAGAAAGTTTGACACGCACCGAACCGAGGGGCTCGACCAACATTGATAATCGTATACTTTGATCCTCCATTGCACTCACAGTCTAAAGCACTCACGAGTTCCGTGAAACAAGCAAATCATATTCTTACATGTGGTCAGAGATGTGATTGAATATATATTGGTGTACCTACGTTTATTTCGTTGGGGCCGCCGGCATGTCAGCTTATTTTGCTATAGAGATAAGTGACATTTCAACACACGAACACTAGCGCAAGTTTTTCCTCACACAAAAGTGCACGCCGATTGAAAGGCTACTCAGATCGCATATGCAAATATTACCCAATCGATTTGGGTAAAACGGGTAAATAATGATAAAACTAACGTCCGGGGCAAGAGTGCAAATATTTTCCTCGCAGTTTCACAACTACATCTACAAAAAAGGCACGCATACTTTTGAACGTGATTACCTCTATACAATCGTGTGCTACCACTACACATAACACGAGCGATAGAATGAAGAGTAATAAAAACCAATCTTATTGATGTCGTCTGACAAAAATGATCAATTTCGGTAAAACCCGAAATTCGGTGCGGGAGAAAATCGCTTTTCCCCATATTCATGCGCGGGATCTCATTTGGGTGGAATGTGGTGCGCTATGCAGATCATCAAGTGCGATAAACAGCATACCACTTCCAAAGTAAAAGGGTAAAAGTTCGACGCATGGATTTGGAGAAAATCTGAATCTCGATAATGTATTGTTGGAATAATAGTGTATGGTCACAATTTTATAATACATTTAACTCTAAGCACAGAGAACAGACGAACATGCTCGAACAAAATTGCTTGAAAATCTTGTGTAAAGAAAAAACAAGCTCAGTAGCGACATTGACGGCACAGATAACAGACATTTAAGCTCGAACAAAAATACGTCAAAATCGTGTGTAAAGGATTTAGGTGACCCTCAACGCCACCAACGGAGACTGCCCCACTTATAAAGTCGATTTGACCTCACGATGGCAGTGTTCATCGTTAAAATACACTAGCCCACAAAGCGACACGAGCGCCAAACGGCCAAAAACGGCGAGCACTGGAAACAAATTTGACAACACAACAATGTAAGTGATGGGACGCTAGCGCCGCGCAACGGGAGCATAACCACATACTCTAATATGACCGTTACAAAGTTTTACACAAGGCAGAAAGCGAAGATAGACGTCTGTTCTCTGTGGTTCCAATTCATCACGCCATTCGCTCCGTCAGAATTTCCGCCGCTCCATATTTGGCATAAAGTGGTACCAAGATCAGAAGTGTGCAGTTACCAAAGGAAGTGTTAAGGGGTTACACCACAGAGAACAGACGTTTAAGCTCGAACAAAAATACGTCGAAATCGTGTGTAAAGGATTTAAGTGTACCTCAACGCCACCAACGGAGACTACCCCACATATAAAGTTGATTTGACTCCATGATGGCAGTGTTCATCGTTAAAATACACTAGCCCACAAAGCGACACGAGCGCTAAACGGCCAAAAACGACGAGCACTGGAAACAAATATGACAACACAACAATGCAAGTGATGCACGCTAAGAAAATGTTACTCTAAAATGAGTAAGATTCACACAAAACTGAGCTAAACTGGAACAGCTCAAAAAATGAGTAAATTGCATTTCCTGCGATAGCGCTGGCCCAAGTGCAAAAATCCAACTGGTTTAAGCCGTATAATATTCTTCGCATCATCAAGAATATTATACGGCTTGAACTGATGAGATTTTCGCACTTGGGCCAGCGCTATCGCTGGGAAAAAATTTACTCAATTTTGAGTTGTCCCACTTTAGCTCGAAAATGAGTGAATTTTCTGACCGTGTGGAACACTAGCGCCGCGCAACGGGAGCATAACCACACACTTTGAAATGACCGTTACAAAGTTTTACACAAGCCAGAAAGTGAATATAGACGTCTGTTCTCTGTGGTTACACACCATGCGGGGATAAAAAAAAATATTTTTTTAATTGCATAATGTGAGCGGAAATTAAACGCGATTATCTCGAATCTAGAAGCACTAAACGGTTCATAAATAGATGCATAGTTGACTTAAAAATACATTGTTTAAGCTTTATACACCAAAGTCAACGATTTTTTCGTTAAACTCTCAAATAATTGAATTCCTGGAAAAAAAAAACTGGAATTCACCTGAAGAAATTCCTGGACGAATCGCTGGAGTGTATTCAAAATGAAATGTCTGAAGGAATTTAACCCTAAAACGGATACCTTCATGGCCTCAGTTTCGTCACCTCGCTGAGTGTGTTCCATCCTTTGAGCTCTCCGAGCTCATCCGAGCTCTGAAAGGCGCCTGGGGTCCAATGGACCCCATGTATCCCTTTTAGGGTTAAGAAGGAAGTCCCAGAGAAGTCCTAGAGAAATTCCGGAAGGAAACCCTGGGAAAGAGTCTTCCCTGTGTCACAGAGAACAGACATTCAAGTCCGATTCCAAAACTGTGCAAGGAATTTAACGGTCATTTGAAATGACAACACAAGTGGCAACATCGTGGTGGCTCTACTTTTGCAAAGTTCTCACGTTTTTGTTAAAAAAAAGCCGACTTTGGCACCTACTCACGATTTCGAGCGCACAAATCTCTTCGTAAACATAATCAGCGCACCTGAACTTCTTATTTGAAGCTGATTACAAGGGGGCAAGAACAGAATAATAAAATGCACTGCTGTTTGTAGCTTGTTTCTTGCGATTTGTGCGTCTGAAGCTCTGATGCACTGTTGAAGCAGGATTTCAAGACGTTTGTCCTTAACGGCCCCCGTTCCTGCCCGTTATGTTCAAGGAATCCATACTCACCATTCAAATGCGATATGTTCCTGAAGATGGCCGAACGCTTTGGTCCTGTTGGTCCTGTCGAGTCTGGAACCAGAAGCTGCAAGGCCGATTTTGTTGTTTTTTTTTTTTAATGCATTAGAATGATTAACACCAACTTAACAATATGGTATCCCGTATGCTCACTTGTACAATTTCGGTTATTTCACAGATATCCTACTCAGTGGCCAAACGACTAAATTCACTGAACTCGAGCGAAACAATCCACACGCATCGAACGACCGTTCTTCGCCAAAATCTTCACAAAACTGACACGCTTCGCGTCAGATACGATTGACCATGAACCACTACTGGCCGGCCGCATATTACCAGATAGACATACAGACTAGACAGTGGTATATGAGGTGAAATGGCAAGTCGAGGCAAAATGCAACTCCGTGCTTTCCAACCACGTCAGTCTGGTAAAACGTTGTAACATAGAGAAACAGACGTAACACGTAAAACTAACAAATTTGATTAAAAAAACATCGTAACGAAAACGTAATCGCCCAATGCTAAACGTACTGTGTTTGGCCTGGCCGCCACTAGATGGCGATAGTGAGCAAACATCAAACAGGAGCAAAAACGACACCAGCGCCGCGAGTGGTCAATCGACCTACTACTGAATATTTGAATCATTCGTTAAAAAGGTTATCGATGGGAGGCGTTTAGAGTGTGACGTCTGTTTCTCTGTGGTTGTAAGGTATGATCACTTGCCGGACTTCAGCAATTTGCCTTTAATCAACTATTAGGACAAATGAAGATAACCAATAAGCACGGTTCTGATGTAATTTTCCCGACCGAATGTTTTGATGATGTAACCCGCCTTCCTTGTACAGTTGTTTGAACAACTATAAGCTTAGGGTGCATAACTTGATTAATTTAAACAATATAAATGCAATACTTTCCTAATTTCCTTTTCTTGAATTATTAGGAAAGCACGCACTTAAAATCCATCTTTTTGAACCATATTAATGGCTAGTGTCCACTTCGTGAGTTCTGTACAAGAAAATAGAACAAGCAATGACCAAGTAATTATTCTGCATCAAATTTATACTTCATCAGTTCGCAGATGGAAAGTAAGGAATCAAGTTTAACACCGGGTGGCTCTTCCCGAGCCAATCAACTGGAGCACTGGCGTAGCCAGGGCCAAAATCGCAATCTAGCGGAACTAAATTAATTATGACAAAACGAAGCATTTCCGACACATGGTGTCTTCGACAAAGTTGTTTG
The DNA here is from genome assembly GCF_035046485.1 of Aedes albopictus. NCBI lineage: Eukaryota > Metazoa > Arthropoda > Insecta > Diptera > Culicidae > Aedes > Aedes albopictus. The sequence continues at coordinate 53,840,083 of NC_085136.1, forward strand.
ACATCAGCAGAGGCATCTATTGCTAAGAACATAGTAGTTCGCAACTCGTCCGCATAGGTGGCGTCACCATCTAACTTCTTTGTTTTACATCCTAGAGACTTCGCGTCTTCGACAAAAATGTTTATTTTGGCAAAATAAACAACTCTTTCTCAGACGTCAAAATTCCACAGTCCATTGTTTTCAAGTTATTTAAAAAATAAAGACCTACTATGTATCGTAAAAGTAAAAACAATAGAAATAGTTCATACTATTGCATCAAAATGTGTTTTATAGTCATTTTTTGTCAATATAATCTAGTTTATATGCAATAATTCGAAAACAGTAGGCCGTGGAATTTTGACGTCTAAGAAAGAGTTGTTTATTTAGTCAAAATGAACAACTTTTTCAAAGACATAAACTATCTAATGTGTAACAGTAAAAAGTTACATGCTGGCACTACTTATATTTATACTGTTACTTAAAAGCTATCATCTCAAAAACACCAAAAAATACCTCTCCAAAATTTTGGCAGTATGATCACCTAGTATTGCTTCGTATTTGCTGAAAATTTGAAGTTGCGATTTTTTCATGCCTTTGAGATATTAAGGCATGAAATTCACACTGTTTTTTCGAATTTGTATTTTTATTTTTAATTTTAAATGATAATATTCAACATATTCCCAAACAATGTGTTTTGTTTGACACATATGCATTGGGAAAAAAAAATTCTTCTTCTTCTTTTTCCTCAAGGTTGTCCAGTCTACTGAAAGACTATACTGCCAAGTCTTGTCGTAACGTGTTCTGTCAGTTCGGCTGACGACCAGCCGATTTGAATGTGCGATTTTAACCAAATTATTTTAGATGTTTTTGACGAAATTCGTCTTTATGCACCAATCTTTGGATCGGTGGATGTTTTAAAATGATTTTTGTTTAAATAGTTTATTGTTTTTATTAGGTTTTGTAGTGTTTAAGTTCTTGTAATAAGTTAATTTTAACTTTGATTTCTTGTCTGAGCCCGAAGACCAACCGGCTCGGTTGATCGTTGCTTCGGAACTGGAAAAAAAAAAATTAAACTCTCATGGTTTCTGGTAAAAATGTCAAAATTAGCTTAAAAAACTGTTTTTTCATTGATTGGTTTTTATTGTTTAAATAACTCGAAAACAGTAGGCTGTGGAATTTTGACGTCTGAAAAAGAGTTGTATATTTTGCCAAAATAAACATTTTTGCCGAAGACGCCAAGTCTCTAGGACGTAAAACAAAGAAGGTAGATGGTGGCGCCACCTATGCGGACGAGTTGCGAACTACTATGTTCTTAGCAATAGATGCCTCTGCTGATGTCAAACAACTTTGTCGAAGACACCATGTGTCGGAAATGCTTCGTTTTGTCATAATTAATTTAGTTCCGCTAGATTGCGATTTTGGCCCTTCAGTGTAGGCGTAGCTATAGTTAAAATAACTCGCAGAATAAGGTGTTATTTTTTTCTGGGGCGCAACTGGTGCGTTTCACACCAGAATCCCCTAGAGAATTCCCGATGAGTAATCGGGGGGCAATTGAGAAAGAAATAAAAATAACATTCAAAAATCTCAGCATCGCACGCGCTTAAAGAAAACACACATCTACAACGTGTACGATTCACTCCTCACTCAATCTATTTGACATATATTATGGCACATATTTGACTTGCACACACATGCCATATTCCATAACTCGGTGGTGAATATTGTGCTCTGCTTCGTAGATAATGGATCCTAATTCGAACCAAAGTTTTCCTTGGAACAATTACGAAAAATATTTCCGCTTCATCATCCAAATATGATAATAGAATACATCTTGAGGAAACATGTTAACTATGCCCCACAGACAGCGGCAAGCGTCAGCTGCTATTTTTGGGCATCTGATTCACGAACACTGTTCTTGATCGTTGAAGGTTATCAACAGTTCTTTTATTTGGAAACTAATTCAGATCCAACATACTGCTCAATCCAGCACTGCAGGAGAAGGCTGACACAGCATAAATATCAATAGCCAATCGATGCATACGACTGCAACAATTGTTGGCCATTAATGGCCAATCAAAGGATAGGAAAGATAACCGAGAAAAGGGGGCGTTTACCATACTACTAAGTAGACGTACACAAACGAATGCGCCGTTGAGTTAGGTCAGTGCTACGAGTGGGAAAAGGAATTGTGTATTTTATGGCTTGGAGTGTGGTGTGACGCGCGTACTCAGCATGAGCATGGTATGGTAAACAAATGTGTTGCACAACATGCGAAATAAATCGAAGTCATTTAGATGTGAATGACATGTTCCAGAATGGTTCGTGGGATCATGAGAGTGCTGCAGAGTACCAATATACAATCACGTGATAGGATACTTGCGGGAACTACCGCGCGATCACACTATGTTATACCCCGGACAGACATGTGATACGAGTGTGATTCCTGTACAACGGTACGCAGTGTCAAGAAAATTTTAACAAGACTGACTTGAACTGAGAGAATTTTCAGTATGGCACTCATTTCAAGCGCAATTGTACAATGGTTCTTGTATCACATGTGTGTCATAAGTATTACCAACCGTTTGGGTAACAATGTATTGTGTGGTGGAAAGGCTAGCTGTTGGTTCAGAGCATGTTATTGTTATTGTTTTTTTTTATCAAATATTGTATACAGGGTGTTAGGTTCCTGAGTGCAAACTTTTTAAAGGGTGATAGAGGACCATAAATGGTGACAAAAATTGTTCTACGCATATGGTCAAATCTCAACCGTTACGTAGTTATTGAACTTCCCATGTTTTTTACTCTTATTGCCTTAACTGGCTGTAACATTAAAATGGTCAAACTTATCGCAGTTTTTTTTACTCTTATTCGAAAGATTATTGAATTTTATATCAAATGGCATCTTTGAATCGATTGGTTGAGTTAAATAACTAAGTTTTCTAGAGCAAAATAGCTAAAAATAGTGTATTTTTATTGGTTATTGTCAATTATCTTTTAAACATGCGTATTAAATTAAAATTCTTTATTTGGCAAAGTGTGGCCCCTGTTACACTCTACAATTCGTTCTTTGACACCAAACTTCTAGCTCTTATAGTTTTCTTGCAATTTGGATTTGAATGTGCGGCACAATGCGCAAAAAAGTGCTTTCCATGACAGTTGCAAATTTATGATCTGAAATGCGATGTTAAAATCAAAATTGCAACAAAACGATAAGAGATAGAAGTTTGATGTCAAAGAACGAATTGTAGAGTGGAACAGGGGCCACAACTTTGCCTAAGAAAGAATTTTAATTTATTACGCATTTTTTCAAAGATAATTGACAAAAATAAATTAAAACACACTACTTTTGAGCTATTTGCTCTAGAAAACTTAGTTATTTAACTAAACCAATCGATTCAAAGATGCCATTTGATAGGAAACTCAATAATTTTTCGAATAAGGGTCAAAAAACTTCGATAAGTTGAACCATTTTCATATTATAGCCAGTTAAGGCAATAAGAGTCAAAAACATGGGAAGTTCAATAACTACGTAACGATTAAGATTTGAACATATGCGTAGAACAATTTTTTCTCCATTTATGGTCCTCTAACACCCTTTAAAAAGTTTGCACTCAGGAACCTAACACCCTGTATTTATATTATTTATTTAAATGTCTAAGTGTATAATAAATGTTGATCTCCACAATTTTGTGTTTGAATTATGTTTATTTTACGCTTAGTAGTTGTTACCAAATGCTTGGGAACAAATGTCCAGGTCAATGCAGGGTGTCTAGGGTTTTGTTTTGCGAGGCTAGGGATAGATCTTCTTTTTCTTGACATCAGTCATTAAAAACCTTAATAGTAGCTTTGGGATTAAATTTAAATAAATAGGAGTAGAGTTTTCCATGGCACACAAAAACAATTGTAAAATTTAACATAAAATATTAATTCTATAAATAAGTAAGTTAAAAATTCAAGAGTAAATACTTTCCGTGTACATAAATAATGAAACCATAAAATACTAACCCCTCGGCGTTACATACATCAATTATGAGTCGTCATGGTTGTCATCAGTGGTGCACCGGAAACGAGACGAGAGAGGAAGAGAGCGAGAAGGCGAGAGCGAGAGAGGTAGGGAATAGAGCACCCCAAAGAGAGGGCGGCGATCCAACTAAAACAAAAATAAATCTTTTCAGAATTTATTTTTGCCTACTTGCTCCGGGAGACCCACTATCCATCTCTCTATGGTGAAATGTATCGTGGTGTTACGTAAGCGTGGTGTTCATTGAGGCTACATAAAACTCCGTTTGATCCTTTCTAAGCAGATATTCGGTAAAATACTACGATAAAGATATCTGGATTTCTATATCAGCATAAAGTGAATTGATTATTAAAAAAGTGGATTTTGTAAATAAGTTTTTGTACAGATAGGAATAAGTGAATTGAAAGTAACATTTAAATGAATTGAATTGAATTGAAAAAATAATTAGATTAGTTGGTTCTATTAAGTTTAAATACGTTAAATTAGTTGATACTTTATAGCTTTTCTCTTTATTAAAAATCTAAAATGGCTGCTGGCGTGATAGATTTAGTAATGGAGAAGTTAAAGCAGCACTATTACGACCTTAGAGTTGATCACCTAAACGAGGATGAAGTAGACTATGAACTAGAGATTAGGGATATAGTTTTCAATAATAAGGAGTCCATTTCAAGAAAGCGAAGAGCTCTGAGAGAGACACTGAAGGTCGAGAAAACTAGTGAGATCCCGGTTAGGACTATCAAACAACACCCGGAATTGGAATTTCAAATCTGCGTAGCAAAGTTTAACGAAATTGAGGAAACTATCATGATTTCTTCCAAAGGAGTGCCACCGAGATGTCAATCCAGACTGCTGCACATAGGCAACCGCCTGAGCTTATTACAGGAGCATGTGGGTTCAGAGGACAGTGTCGAAGTTGGTAGGCTACAGGAAGCGGTCTTGGCGAGACTTAATCGGTTTTTCTACGGTAAACGTTCGATGTCTACCGAAGGTGTGGAAGATGGTGATTTGAACAATCTCTTCACCGAAGGAGAACCCTTGACTGGAAAAGTGACGGTACCATCGACCGTCCCCACAGTAACTCATACTTCAGCGTCGACTAGGACCACTGAGGATGACAGTGTGGTAATAAATGCCTTGTTTAGATTGGGGTTGTTAGACTCGGAGAATCCAGGGAATACGGGTGAAGGGGCAGTCAGAAGAGCTTTAACGCAATTAGAACAAGAACTCTGCCTGCTTCGGGAATTTAGGGATGCTCACACTAAGCCAACGGATAATATAGAACGAAGTCAGACCTTGCCAGTCACGACTAGGGCTAATCTTACAATAATGGGTAGTACTACGACCTATACGGGTACTGTTCTCAAGCCTTCAAGGGCTATCGAAGTCAGCTCGGGATACGGCTCCCTAGCATTCACTTCAGCTGTTCCGAATTTAGCTACATTTCCAAGAATAGGTTTTCACACAACTGCTACTTCATGTAGTTCTGTTCCTAGAGTTGCATCCTCGGAGAGTTCGGCCTCCTATGTGCCACGAGAACAGAGACCGTCACTGTTCTATTCAGCACCAGAGGGCAACCAGATGTTTCACGCGACTACGGTTGCGTCGGCTGTTCCTACCGACAGTGGCGCAAATTATAGTAACTGGATGCCATCAACCCAATATAATGTGCCCTTCGTCTCGGTTCAGGCCCCCGTTTCACACTCTGTGATCGGTCGAGGGTACGAATATCCCCAGATGGGCCCAGCTGGTCACATACCAGGGACAGCTGGAATGCATCCGCCACAGCAATACTCGTTGCCTGTGGACAATGTGAGAAACCATTATGGTCACAATTCGTTACCAGTGGCCAAATGGAAATTAGATAAATATGCGGGCACGGATCAAGGGCTCAAATTGAACGAGTTCCTGGTATTGGTTTCTCAACTAGCCCTAGCGGAACGTACCTCTGAGGCAGAATTGTTCGACTCTGCGTTTCACCTTTTTACCGGTCCGGCGCTAAATTGGTACATGACCATGCGGTCGTCCGGACGACTAGTCAGCTGGAGACATTTAGTAGCCGAACTTCGTCGAACCTTTGCGCACCCTGAGCTGGATTCTTTGGTACGAACAAGAATCTACCAAAGGCGTCAGCAAAGAAACGAATGCTGCTGTGACTTACATTTAATTCAATGGAAAAACAATGGTGTCAGATTTATGTAGAATTAGCGTTATGTTAAAATACACATAAATAAAAACGAAAAAAAAACATGTGTCAAATGCATCTGACTAACGTTGACGTTTATGGATCAGTCCATAAGGCAAGCACATGAATCGGTCGTGTCAATTTTTTTCAGTGCGCTCATAAATAGGCAAGTTCCACCGAAACGTCAAACGATTTTAGACTAGCCGTGCTTATCATTTTAGACGAAATCATGCACTGTGAATTCCAAGCAAGAAAAAATCATTTTATTCCGCAATGATTGACAACATTTACCACATACGTGAATGGAATTTTCAATTTGCTCTAAGATGCCTATCTGTTCTGTGACAAAAGCCATGATATGCAATGAGCCATTTTACGAGACGTTTCGGATCAGCTGATCGCTCATTTCATGAATGAAAATTTGACAGGAGGTTGCGCCCAAGCCCGTGAGTGTTAATATCAATATCAACACTGTTGTCGTTTCGTAAAATAGACTATTCTTGAATAGCAAGTCAAGCTGCGGGGTGGGAGGACTCCCCCTCTCCCCTGGGGCTTTCTGGGAAGACTATAAAATGACATGGCGGAATCTGGGAAGCTCTCTTGTAATTTTGGTCCGAAGAAGTGAAGGAAGTGACGGTTGAGTCTTGCTGATTGAAGTTCCGCGAGTGCTTTCAAAACCTGAAAGTGCAATGGTGAACAAAGAACCCAATAGCTGAAATACCATTTTAAATAAAAACTTTCGTTAAAGTTCACCTGTACGGGTCAATGTTGTGTCGCATCACGGACGGCCAGCAAAGTGCACCTTCGGATGATGAGTCATCACATTGTAAGTGCTGGCCGAGTTAGGCACATTTGACCATAACGTACAACTGATCCCGAGCGAGTACGTGATGCAAAAGAACAATCGATCGAAGAGTTTCGTGATGACCGACCGTATCTTGAAATGTGGTGTTACGTCAAGTCTGTTGGTGTCGGTCCTTATGAGGTGCAACTCGCTCGAAGACCACGCACGAAGATTGTGCGCGCAAAGTACCACTTCTCGGACCCGGAACTACGGCTCTACGCTATAACGGCCAATAACCGTCAAAGCACCCCCCCCCCCCTTGTGATTATGTGGTGAAAGATGTCCTCTGGCTAATTGTGAGGGCAACCTGAATCGAAAACAAAGAAGAAGTCGATGCAGTGGAAGAAGAAACATCGGAGAAGAAGAAGAAGAATGTGCAAGTAAGCCCCAGCGTCTACAGGACCGGACGATCATCGTAGCAGCAACGGCCGCAACGTACCGGTGAGCTCAAACCAAAACCCCCTTGTTAAAATAACACAATAAAAAAGTACATAACCACAAAACTCTGTGAATACCTGAAATATTGTATGGTCCTCTGAACCACAGCTGTAATTTACTGTCCCTTGCAGAAAATCTTGTTTTCCTTTGCCCATTTCGCTTGTAATGTCCGCCTTTTCACCACTATAATACCCCAGAAATTCTCCAAGACCACCTCAACGACCCTGAGATCCAGGTAAAGAAAAGAGGCGTTGAGCGCCCACCCCGGAAGCAGCCGTCGGCTCAAGACCAGCAGCTTGGGGCTTTGGCAGGTCCCCGTCTGGGACCGAGCATAAATACCTGGCTCAAAGAGAATCGTTTCAACTACCCACATGATAAGCTCTCAAATTTTATGCCGCCGTCCATCACCGATTGGAAGAGAGTTTGTGGGGCAATAACAGGCTTGATTCATGGGTGAACGCGCTACAACGGACCAGATGTTCGCCATCCGCCAGGTGAAGGAGAGCGGGGATAAACACGAGTGGAACGATTTTCACGAAGTCTGTTCAGCTGCTTGGTATCGCTGATGATATAGATCGAGCTATAATATCTAAACTTGAGACGATGATGGCGAGCTCTAGGGAGGAATCACTGCGTTTGCCACCCCGAATTTTTATCGATGGTAATGAAATCGAGGCAGTTGAATAATTCGTGTACCTTTGGACTCACTTGTAATCGCCGACACCGACACCAGCAGAGATATTCAGAGGCACATTGTGGCAGGAAATCGAGCTTACTTTGTACGCCACAGAACTCTACGATCGAACTTAGTTCGCCGTAACACGAAGTTAACCAGCTGCAAAACGCTTATTAGACAGGTAGTCCTCGATGGTCATGGAATATAGAATTTACGTGCAGAGGTCCAACGCGCCCTTGAACTTTTCGAACAGAAGGTGTACTGCGTACCATCTACGGCGGTGTGCAGATGGAAGATAGGACTTGGATAATGTGAATGAACCACGAGCTGCATCAGCTACTGAGAGAACCAACCATCATCCACGCCGCGAAAAACGGGAGGATACGGTGTCGTCATCAGGATTTTGGATAGCAACCCGATTGAGATGGTTCTCGAGAGCTGTTCGACCGGTACAAGAAGACGTGATGCGCAGCGAGCTAGGTGGGTCGATGAAGTGGAGGAAGATTTGCAGAGTGCGGAACTGGAGACGCACAGCCATGGACCGAGTCGAATGGAGACGACTCCTCGGGACACTCAGGCCTTAGTCTGACCGGTAAGGTAAGTTTGATCGACGCTGCCCAAGAAACACGAACTATGATAAATGAGTTTTTGTTATGCTGCGTAAAGTGAATATTGTGGGTGAAAGAAATAAACTAGCAGGTGTCCAGAAGACGGTTTAAGGTGAATATATAACGAAGCCACATCTCGAATTTTCAAGAGCACAAATCTGAGGAATCAAAAGACGGATTGCGCTGAAAAGTTGATCGATTGGTGACCTGCTGGTGGTGACCAATCGATCAACTTTTCAGCGCAAACCAATCTTCGGTTCTTCAGGTTTGTGCTTTTGAAAATTGGAATTGTGGCTTCGTTATATATTCACCTTAAAGGTATCTTTGATCCGTCGAATATGCGTCTCTATCGGAAAGTGAACTGTTCATGCGAGGAAGAGATTATTGATGAGGAATCGGATGTAGAATCAAGTGTAGAATACCAAGATGTGGAATACTTAGATAAAAAAAGAGATGGATCTAGGTTTAGAAATAAAGTATTCAGATCAGGATTTAGATAGGGTATCTAGATGAGGCAAAGATGCATAACCCTTTCGCGACGAAGTGCAAAAAAGTGAAATTTTCATACAAATGGCTCAACTTCGGCTCCCCTGGACACATTGGCGTAGCTAGGGGGGGTTCCAGGGGTGCCTGGCACCCCCTAGAACAAATTTGGCACCCCCTAGAATTTTTCCTTGACTGGCACCTAAAATTTAAAACTTCACACAATAATTCCAATATTTATTGATGGCACATTTACCCTTTGGAGACGGCATTTTCATCTCTCTGGATGCAACCTCGCTTGCCTAGAACACGTTTGTGATGGTCGATTTTCTTGGCTGGGCAAATACGACCCATCCGTCCACAAAGGGTTAAACAAAACATAAGCAAACCTATAATTACTTATACAACTGTTGTACTTGTTGGCGCTTTGGATATTGGTAAGAACAATGAACAGACTTCTACATTTATTCAATGATTTCTCTTTGCCTCCTTTATGGATTCCTCCCGATATTTCTTCAATAAACTTTCCTTAGGATTCTGCTTTCTGATGGTGTTGTCCATACAAGAAATGTCTGCAGAGATTGATCCAGCAATTTCTCCGGTGATTCTTCTAAGAATTCCTTCAGAGATTCTTCCAGAAATTTCTCATGGAGTTCCTCCAGGAGGTTATATTGGCCTTCCTCCGGCAATTGTGGCTAGAATTCCTCAAGCAACTCCAGCTGAGATTCTTCCAGCAATTTCTCTTATAACTCCTTTAAAAAATCTCACTCTGGTACCTCCAGGAATTCTACTAGGGAAGTTCTTCTGGAAATTCTTCCGGAAAATCGCTCTGTGATTTATCTAAAAATCCCTTCGGCGATTCTTCCAGAGATTTCTTCAAGGATTTATCCTCTAGAAATACCACAAGGGATTTCTCCAAGAATTTCTATTGACCTTCTTTCATGAATTCCAGCTGGAACTCTTCAAGCAATTCCCTTTAAAACTCCTTCAGAAATACTTCTAAAGATTTCTTCTGGCATTTTTCCTGTGATTCCTCCTGAGATTACATTAGGGATTCCTCCAGTATACTTCTACCGATTATTTCAAGGAGAACTGTAGGTATTCCTCCAGGCATTTGTTAGAGGATCTTCTCTTAGGATTTCCCCGACATCCCTGGTTCAAGGATTTCTCTAGAAATTACTTTTATGATACCTCCCGGAATTCATGGAATTCCTCCAGATATTCCAGCCTCAAGCAATTTCTGTGGTTCTTCCAACTATTCTTCCTCCAGATATTCTAACCGTGGTACTTCAGAAATTATGCTACGGATTCTACGGATACCAGGGAATCTTCCTGGAATTCTTGCAGAAATTCTTTTGGTTGTTCTACCAGGGATTTCTCTAAGGACTCATCCAGGAATTCCTCAAGAAATTTTATCCATAGATTTCTCCAGAAATTCCTCATGGAATTCCTTCAGAAACTCCGTTTGGCCTTCCTCCAAGAATATCTGAAACAACTCCTCCTGCGGTTCTACCAGCAATTCCTCCAGAAGTTCTTACTATGATATGGCCAGAAATTCTTCTAGAGATTCCTATATGAATATATCCTAGCATAGTGGCTGGAATATATCAGAGAAATCTTTCTGAGAATCCTTCATATATTCCTACACTGAAATAAATTTTGTTGTGGAAACTACCGATTCCATAGTAAAATTACTAACCGTACCTATGATTCTCAACCGACAACGATTTCCAGTTAATTCCACTAAAACACTGTCAACTCAACTAGCAGTGCAGTTAACATTACTAAAAATAATCTTAATTTAACAGATGAGCATTGTATTTTTAACCATACTGTGTTGTAAAATGCGTGTCCAGGAAAAAATAACAATGTTTTGTTGTTGAGACGACTACGCGTTTAGTTAAATTTACTACAATGCATTGTAATTTCAAACATATTTCAGTTACCTTAACAGATTTTGTTGTCGGTTGAAAATCATAGGTACGGTTAGTAATTTTACTATGGAATCGGTAGTTTCCACAACAAAATTTATTTCAGTGTACTGCGATTCCTTTAGGGCCTTCTTTACATATTCTTCAAGAATACCTCTACCGGTTCTTCCAGGGACTTATCTAGGTATTCCAAGGATTTTTCTTAAGATCCCCCCAGGCATTCCTGATGAGGTTTCTCTAGAAACTTCTGTATAAATACTCCAGCAATTCTTCCTAGGATTTCTGCTGAGATTTCTACAATGATACATCTCAGAATCCTTCTAAGAATACCTCCTGAGATTGTTTTGGGATTTGTTCAGAAGCTCTCCGGTGGTTCTTATCCAAAAATTCTCTCATAATTTTCTCATAGATTTTCTCCCATGAACTCCTCTTTGCCTCCTCCAGGAATTTCAGCTGGATTTCTCAAGCTATTTCTGCTGTAATTCATTCAGCAATTCCTCCTCGGACTCCTCCAGAAATTCTTACTACAATACATCCCGGAATTTCTCTAGGGATTCTTCTATGAATTTTTCCAGGGATTCCTTCAAAAACTTGCTGGGATTATTCAAGGAAATCTTCCTAGGAGCCTTGCAGAAGTACCTTCGGTGTTTATTCCTGGAAATCCCAAAGGATTTTTTTCCTGAGATTTCTCCAAATATATCTCATTGGATTCCTCCAGGAACTCTTCTTGACTTTCATCCAGGAACTCCTCCTGGGATTCTAAATCGATTTCGGCTGCTTCTAATGTTTCAGGCATGCCTTCTAGGTCTCCTCCAGGAATTCTCACTGTGATACCTGCAAAAATCCCTTTACGGATTTCTCCAGGCATTCTTGCTGGGATTCTTCTAGGAAGTTTTCCTATGATACTTCCAGAAATGCCTTTGATTTTTTCAGGGATTTTTCTTAATACTCATCTGAGAATTCCTCTTGAGTGTTTAATCATGGATTACTCTAGAAACTAATCATGGTATTACTTCTAGTACTCTGATGGCCTTCTTCAAAGAATTCCAGCTGAAGAAATCCCAACAGAAATCTCTGTAGGAATTCCTTTACGAATTTCAAGAATAGTTGGAATTTCCAGAGAAATCTTAGGAGGTATTACTAGACAAATCTCTAGTGAAATCCTATAGGAATGAACGGGAAAAACTTATTGATTAGAAGGCACCGAATGTTGCTATTTGACAAATTGAGAGATAAATTTGTGAAAAAAAACGCATTCTGGTGGGATTCGAACCCACGACTCCGTATTCGCTAGACCATTTTTTTGAGAGTTCCTTCGGCATGGCTTTTTTTTTTGAAAATTTCTGTAGTAGTTTTCAATCAGCAATTTCTTTGGTTTATTTTTTCTATAATTTCAATGGCTATTCCTCTGAATTTATTTCAGCAATTTCTTTTTAAGTTATTTTGCAACTTTTTTAGGCAATTTTATCGTGATTACTTTTGTTATTCTCTATGATTCAATTGTATTTATATATATTGCTTCCGAAAATTGCTGAACTGGAAATTCAGAAATTCTCAACTGGACTTGCTCAAAAAAATCCTATAAAATTCACGAAAACCTTCCTGACAAATTCCCAAAGCAATTGCCAGAAAAAAAATCCATCAAAATAACCTTTGAACTTTCAAAGTAGTTGCCAAAAGAATTCATATAAGAATTACCACAGGAATTCCGGAAGGCTTTTTAAAGAAATTGGCCAAATCCAATCTTAAAATAAATTGCCGAAATAGGGGAAATTACCTATTCTCGGCCGTTTTGTTCTCTTCGTCTTTGGGGTTTTTTTTGAAACCAATTAAACTCAGAGTTGGTCTCAAATCCTTCCCAACTAAGCTGAATTATATGGCCAAGTTTCAAGCAATTTGGCTGACAAAAACCCCCCATGACGAAGAGAACAAACCTGCCGATAATACCCATTGTCACCCTATATTCTATAAAAAATTGCACAAACATTCACAAAAAAAAAACGAAGAAATTCTCAAAAAAAATTTTAAAATCATCAAAGGAATTTCTGAAGGAAATTTAGAAAGAATTCTAAAAGTGATTGCAGTGACAGATTTTTTAAAGAACCGCCAGAGATTTTTTTTCAAAGAAATTCCCGAAGGAAATCTCTAAGAAAATTGCCCAATCAATTTCCAAAGGAATTACCGAAGAAGTTCCTAAAGTAATATTAGAAGTTTCCAAAATTTCAAAAGGATTTGCTGATAAAATTCCCAAATAAATGTTCAATGCAAGTAATATCGGAAATGCCCAAAGTGTTCCGAAATCATCTGCTGCAGGAATTTCTTACATAATTACTGAAGAAATCTAGAAGAAATTGTCTAAAGAATTCCTATTTAAATTTTAGAAGCGATTTATAAAAGAACTTCCGAAGGAGTTTTCAAAAGAATTGGTGAAGAAATACCTAGCATGGATAATGAAAGTACGAAAAATCAACGAAAATCGGAAAAAAGTAGAATGCCGAATACATTGTGAGGAAGCTCCCAGAGTCAATGTCGAATTAATCACCAAAGGTTTCACTAAAAGAATTCCCAAAGGAATTGCTTGAAGAGAAATTAGAGAGTTTTAAAAAGCAATTATCAATAGAATTGTTGACATTAACAAAACATCGCTTGAAAGACTACTGAAAAATTGGCGAAGAAACTCCCGAGAAAACATTTCAAAGGATTTGCTAATGAAGTAAAAAAAAAAACAAATAAACTGCTAGTGGAATTGCCAAAGTAATTTCCGATGAAATTTTCAAAGGATGCGTAAAAAAGGTGTTCAGTATCAAATTCTAGACATATTACCAAATAAATTCCTAAGGAAATTGCCGAAGAAATTTGCCAAATTCAAAGGAATTACTGAGAGATTTCATAAAGAAGTCTTAAATCAAATAAATTGCAAAACAATTTCCAAATAAGTTGCCGGGAATATTCCCTGAGGAATTACCGAAACAATGTTTAGCCGAAAACACAAATTTCTTTATTATATTATAGTTTAGAATCAGAATCCTGAAGAGAAAAATCGAAGTTCGATATTAATGTTGTGGTCAAACCAAAAATGCAAATATATATCCTGATTTAACAATTTCAATGCCACAAAAGTTCAACTTATTGGACGCAGTGGCTTAATTTCCACAACATGGGAGGAAAAAAGACTCTTACAATTGTTCTTGGAAACTATTTTATAAGGGTTGTTATTATGCAATAAAACAAAGAGTATGTAACGTTGAATACAAGTTAAACGTAAATTTGTTAATATTTGATAGTTTCCGAGATTTACACTTCTAATAATTGCTCTGAAATTGTATTCTTAATCAATATATTCAATCCACAAAGGGGTTGTGATGATTGTAAAGTTCCAACTGAAAATACAAATTCCATGTATTAGGGTAATTTTCCAATTGTTGCACGGCTAAAAACTCGCCTATTGTTGCACACTCCATGTTATTCTTATGAGGTGTGCAACAATTGGCGAATTTTTAGCTGTGCAACAATTGGAAAATTACCCTGTAGGTAATCAAGTTATCAAGTTCTCAAACCTCACATAAGTGTTAAGTCAGTACAACGGTTCGGATTTTTCAAAAACAAAAAAAACTGTTCTTTAAAATAAAGCGCGTTTAAAATTTCGGGCTTATTTGTCTCGCGATATTTTTGTAATAAGAAGATGAAAGTGGATCGGTATCTCTTTTTGCAAAAAAAAAAAGCAAAACAACCTGGAAGCCACTGAAACTGGCACCCCCTAGGAAAAAATCCTAGATACGCCAATGCCAGGACACTCCATATTCCCCAACAAACAGACAATTATTGTTCCTTATTTAGAATTACTATTTCTTTGCTTTCGATAGAGTAATGCGGGGCAAAAGTTCGCACGGGGCAAAAGTTCGCAGTGGGCCTTTTTCTGAGCACGAGTTAAGAACCCAAACAAATCTGTATGGGTTCGACACATAATCAGGTCAGCAACTCGTTAATAAAAATTGGAACGATTTCGTTATGGTTTGGCAGAGTAATGCGTAAAAATGTGTTTCTCGGTGTTTTGATAGAATTTTTGGACCTTTTGGAAAAAGAATTTGTAGTAACAGGAAGAAGAAGAATCTCATAACCTCTTGATGTCGGAGAACTGTTATTCCATAGTAATTCGCGAGGTGCACTCGAATAAACAATAAACTACTAGTGCTTCTTGCCGAAAGGGACATTGTTAAAACCTCGACAGTGGGGCAAAAGTTCGCACTAGATATCTGAGTCTAGTACATCAATATAATTACAGAATCTTTGAAGCAATGATAATTTCGTATAGAAACTACTATATATGCATAATATGTGTAGTAGACCTGTTCACTTTGAAACTTTTTTTCTCCGATTCTCCGTAACACATAAAATTATCAACCCACATGCAAAAACAAGTCTTCAGTCCAAAATTGAGCCAAATTGATAAAGATTTAAAGGTTCAATTTGGCTCAATTTTGGACTGAAGACTTGTTTTTGCATGTGGATTGATAATTTGATGTGACACGGGTAGGTAAAAAAAAGTGAACAGGTCTAATGTGTAGTATGCACCCTGAAATCGTTGCGGCAAAGGGTTTGAATTTACTTTTGTAAGAAGATTGATTGTAATACATTATGTTCACCCATTTAAATCAATAAATGAAAAATGACTAAAAAACATTTTAAAACATTTTCTCCGTTATCCTCGTCGTGTCTTTTCGTATGTTTTTGAGGGTCTTATGTTCATCTACTTTAACAGGGTCTTTCATAGCTTAGTTTGTAAATTCACATTTATAATTTATCACCATACTGACGGGGATAAGATTCGGCTACGGTCCCGTTCAACAGTTTTGCTGCATTTTTTATTTTTTTTTTCCATGTATTTTGTGCAACACGTATCTCTATGATTACCCCACAAAGTATTTTGACAACTTCAGTAACGCTGTAAAGGACAGCTCTTAGTTAATAGTTGTGGAAATCTTCATAAAACACACTATACAAAGGTGAACACCAGGTCGTATTCCAGTTGGGCCGTAAAGCTAAGAACAGAAAGAAACAAATTTCATGGCTAGAGTGAAAAGACGAACATGAATTAACATGAAAAAAAAAATGAACATCACACCAATAAACTACCCTGTACAAGGTGCGAACTTTTGCCCCGCATAATGCGAACTTTTGCCCCCACTATGGGGCAAAAGTTCGCATTGGAGTACTTGTTTTAAAAATTGTTTTACTAAAGCTACAAAAGGAACGCGCAAAAATCTAGTACTACGTTTTGAAGGTAACATGATAGGGACCCGTTTAACGAAGAAAAACGATATTGTTTTCTTTTCGATCAATAGTTATTTTGTGAAATCTGTTAGGTTCGCACTTTTGCCCCGCATTACTATATCTAGCTTGGACGACCTGGATAAATCGGAAAATCAAAATAAGCGACAGATAAAACTTTTTCATGTTTTACGGATTTTCTCCATTTTTTGTTTAACTTGTTGTGGCAAATCTCACATGAAACGTTAACAAAAGATTGTTTGCACGCATACATGGCTTAGTATGCATATGGGTCAATAATTGTTATTAAAATCAATAATTATTATTAAAACAGTTTATATAACACAAAACAAAGACTAAAATGAAAAAAATATGCGAAACTTTCATTGCTCAATTATTAAAACAGTTTATATAACACAAAACAAAGACAAATGAAAAAAATATGCGAAACTGTTATTGCTGAACAGCACAATAGGAAGTAAGCAGCTGCGCCTATGCTAAAGTGCCGGTAGTGGCGCTTTTCTGATAAATGCGGTAAACGTGATAACAGTGTAAACAAGCAGAAAAGTTTGCGCTACGGAATCATAGACGGCGCTCGTGTTCCATGTGTTTTTCACATATACAGCGGCGCCGCCTGGCACCTATCCACTCGAAACATCATGCGCAACACGGGTGAAAAATGCCAGTCAGAAAAAAAGAAGTAAACAACTTGAAATTTGTATGGTGATGTAATCAATTCTCTGTTACTGCAATGAATCCAGAAGAAACGCGTAGGTATAATGATTTTGTTTCTAGTTTACAACTTTTTGCCCCATGGCACAAATCGCTGCGATGCGGAACGAGTGCAAGCCAATGATTTGTCCATACAAGAAAAATGATTTTACTTTTAATGTGGTGGCGCCATCTCTGAGAAAAACAAGCTTTGATTTCTTACTATTGTGCTGGTGCGTCACGAAAGGGATAATTAACTGATTATTTCCGATGATTCTCGCGCTTAGTATCATCACAGAGAATAGACATCCAGGCTAGACCAAATTTCATTCGGAAAGTTGTGTAAGGATTTGAATCTTTACTTGAGTAAGGTTGCAAACCAATACACGATGACAACACTAACGCCACCAAACACCATATTGCCACAGTCAGTGGTGAATTGAAATATTTCAAGTGGTGAATTAAATTAGTATGGAAAATTAACCGATTGCAGCGCCACGCTATTGCCACTTGTGTTGCCGATTTCAAATGGCCGTTAAATTCCTTACACAGTTTCGGAACTGGACTTGGATGTCTGTTCTCTGTGGTATCATACAGGCGTATCTACAATGATCGATTTCTCTTCATCGATTTTCTCTTCGGATTATCCCGGGAAATACTGTTGGGATAGGCAATACCCGAACCCTGTCTGTTCGACCTAAGCGGCCGAACCCACCATGCGATGAGCTGTCAACCCAAAACACGAGCGCAGCGGTGTGCGCGCCTTTTTAGTCAAACTTGATCAGTTGTGTTTCTAACGTTATCTATGTAACATCTATCGAAATAAACAAAGTTACCTTTTTCTGTAATTGCGCGTGTTCCGCGTTTTATTTCCGGTATCACTGCCAACCTGAATCCCATTAAATACGGCCATTATTCTGATGATCTCTCGGTGTATTTCGGTGAAGGACGACTAGGACTAGTATTCAAAACAACAAAAACAATCGAACATGATTTGCCGGCCAAGTTATTAACCAAAGACAAAATCGATGAAGAGAAATCGATCGCGAGAATTATAACAGACTCACCGAGCTGTAAGCAGACAAGTTCTGAACCACCCAATGTAAGTTGTTTGTCACCAAAAATGTGAACAAGAAACCAGTTTGATTTGTAACGTGTAACCGTTGTTACAAGGTTCATATCAGTCTTTTGAATTTGCGCCATGTTAGTCGAAGGTTCAGATACGTTACCAAACTTCAGCGATTAGAAAACCACTGGGCTGCAACCTAAATCTACAGCTAAACATGGCGTGACCCAAGTCATAGATGATGACGTCACGGAACTTAGGAGATGGCTGAAGGGTTCAAAGGACTTTCAGTGGGCGGCCATCGTCCACTTTGAAACAGGCGAGCGTGTAGATCGGATGTGCTAACTAAAGTAATTGTGGAGTGTTCGAAACAGTTGATTGTGCCAGAAATGAGGTGTGCCAGAGTTAACCAGCATTCAGGTAACTAAGCCCTCGAAAATCCTGATGGATCTTAACTGACCCTGGAATGTCCTTCAATAGGACCTTTTTTTGGGTTTCTTTAAAAACCAGCCTTCTGATTGGTGTGTCCGAGTACCGCCAGTGCACGCAACGGTTTGGGTTTCCGTAAGGTGCCAAAATCTAAAAGTAAAGGATTACCATTGGTCCTCTGGCTTCGGCCATAACCACCAAGGAGAACAAAGCTCTCGGGCAAAAGCCCTAAATCTCAAGGAGAGATTCCCTTCTCGGTACGACAAAGGGCGGCCTTGCCGTCGTCGACCGACTAAGATTGAAGGAAGCGCCTGTAGTCCGGAACCATCTCCACACACCGCCATTCCAGTCATTCTCCAAGCGCCATTGTACGTTCCAGACGTCGCAGATCGTCGGCAGCTGTTCCGCCATCTTGCCACAGGACGGCATCGAGTCTCGCGCTGCTGAGTTGTTGTCGGGCAGAACATTAGTTTCAAACGGAAGCTTTCGTTTGGTTTTACTCCGGCAAAAGCCTATAATTCTAGCGTTTGATTTGAATCACAGCAAACTTAGGCGCTGTCCATAAACTACGTAGACTTTTTTTGGGGCATCTCAGAACCCCCCCTCCCCCCTCGTAGACTTTTGTCCATACAAAATTTTCAAAATTTGTATGGAGCGTAGACTTTGGCCAGAAACCCCCCTCCCCCCCTAAGAGTCTACGTAGTTTATGGACAGGCCCTTACGACGAGTTGATATTGTTGAGATTCATCTGGACCATCCTAAGTTTACAGATCCAACAGATCCTTACGCAGCACTTTCGAATCAAATAAAATCATGTATTTCAAATTACAAATTTATCACCCTGGGTTTCTACATCAATAATTATTGTATTATTTATAAGAGTCGCCCGACAGTAAAATGTTAAAAATTCCCGATGACTAACAAGAATTCCCGAGGTTTTCCCGACTTTTTTATATATACTCTGTATCAACGAATATTCTAGACATATTTATTTCATAATAACGGTCTATCGGGGCACCGAACAACGACATTAAACATTCTGAGCCTGTGACTCACCCCAGTGCTATTTTTCGTCATCGCATCGGCAACGATTTATGAAAATGAGCGAAAAATTTTTAGATTCAAAAAATAATGGGTTGCAATATTGCCTCTAAGGCTATACTAATTACTGAGAGATTATCAGGAGCGACTGACCCAGAATATGCTTCATACTTCTCAATTTAAATATATATCAATGACATCATTGGGAAATACTTACGTTCCGTGTGCTATTCCTACTTGAAAGTGGTGATGACCTCACCGCTCCAGGTTGTTCCAACTCCACACAGAATCTAAGAGTAAAAAGGATAACGTGAATCAAATTATTCTATCTTATTCCCAATACTACATGTTTCAATACAACCACAAACGCCAAAAAATATTGGCCTTTAAGTTCGCTTATAATTAAGTGCCCGAGCAACACATTCCACAGAAGAGTCACGGTAGAAATTATTACAGTTGCGTTAAATTATTGTGACTTACTTCTAGCAAGTAAGTACTTATTTGTTAGAAGTCAGTCACAGTGGCTTCTGCGTAACCAAAACCTACGCTGTCGTGACTCTTCTGTGACACGTGTGTTGCATGACTGCACAATAATGACCAGACAAGACCACCATGATCCCTACTAAATATGCTTCCGGTAAAAGTTTTCCATTTCTAGCCACTTGAGTTAAGATGCGATTCGCGATTACAAAATTATTCCTGCCATGATAGATCGTGAAAACGCGCCATCCGGGAAGTTCTTTGATTCATATACCTACATGAAAATGAAGCTGATTTCCCTCACCAACGGATGGACCAATCAGCATAACTTTTGCACTGCTCAGTTCTTCTTCAGAGTAGCTGTCTTTGTATTAAGTAAACGTTACGAGAATTAACTAAAAATGTAGAAACATTGAGAGAGTGCTGAAATGTTCATGAACAGAACAGAAGCTGATCAGAACCTCAACACGATCGCAACAAAACCGATCTAGACTGTGTGGTGCTGCAATGAACTTAACGCCTGCCACATTAAATACCACAACTTAAAATAACAATACATTTGCCACGACAGCTAGGGGGCTGTCCATTAATTACGTAAGGGTTTTTGGGGGGAGAGGGAGTTTGAGAAATCTTACGCGCCATACAAAAATATTAGGGTTCTCATACAAAAAATCTTACAAGAGGGGGTGGGGGTGTCGAAAAATCGTAAAAATGCCCTTACGTAATACATGGACAGCCCCTAGTACATACTCAAATATTATTATCGCTGGTGTAGGCTTATACAGTGCGAGAAATAAGTATAAAGACAGAGCCGTTTTCCATACAAGTAATCATGTTTAGGGATCAAAATCTCTTTTTCTAGCGAGTCGATTGTTATGGAATTTTGTCTGCAACCTTAATATAACTAGAATTTTGGCTAGAAATATAAATCATCATCCATAAAAACGTTTATATCGACTTTTCAGAATCAAATAAATATAAAGACACTTTTTTATATGGAAATCAGTGTCTTTATATTTATTTGAATCTAAAAAGTTAATATAAACGTTTTTATGGATGATGATTTATATTTCTAGCCAAAATTCTAGTTATTTTAAGGTTGCAGACAAAATTCCATAACAATCGAATCGCTAGAAAAAGAGATTTTGATCCCTAAACATGATTATTTTGTATGGAAAACGGCTCTGTCTTTATACTTATTTCTCGCACTGTATCATTTAATATTGAATTATCCTACCGCTAGAAGTCCAGCCCAAGCAACACACAAGTCACAAAGAAGTGTCGACAGCGCAGGTTTTTGGTTGCACAGGAGCTACATTCAAGTAAATCTAACTCAAAGGCAGAATTACTTGAAAATGACTGTTGTCCAACCAAAAACCTGTGCTGTCGACACTCCTTTGTGACTTGCGTGTTGCTTGGTTTCCTGTTGCTAGTTTCCTGTTGAGCGAATCCGCTCAAGTAATTTCTGGTCCGATTATAATTACTGGCTGTAACCTGCCTAACATTCCACAGTCAATCCCAGTTTCGTGTTCAAAAGGAATCGCTCAAGAAAGTTCTTGACCGATTCCTGTCAGAAACTTTCCACAGTGACTGCCATTTGAATTGTCATTCCTTCGCAACTGCGTACTGCGATCGAAGAAAAACAGTTTCTTGGGCAATTCAGGCAAGG